>NC_091621.1:72996132-73167396 GCF_027580195.1 Bos mutus | reverse complement strand
GACGGTGGAGAACACTTAGGAACTGATTACTGTCTGGATCTGTCTCCCTCCTTTTCATTCAACCCTTTTATCCTTCTGGCCACCTCTGTCACCTTCCTCCTTCTTCTCTTTTCTGTATAACTCCGTGAACATCTCTGAGGGGTCCAGTTGTGGCGTGCACATAAGGAAGTGACTACTGGCTAGCCCACTCTCTGCACTGTTGATTCCACCTCATCTCATTTGGGTCGCCTCTAACTCCCTCCTCCCTCTTCTCTTCTCCATGTAACACTGTGAACGTCTCTGGGTGACCCTCACAGTAGAGAAACTTTTCATCTTTAATGTAGATGTTTTATCAATGGTGCTGTATAGAAGGAGAAGTTTTGAAACTACTGTAAAAATAAGACCGATAACTGGAAGCAGGAAGCTTAAGTCCAAACCCTGACTCCAGGGAACTCCTGACTCCTAGGAACATTAATTGACAGGAGCTCATCAAATGCCTCCATACCGACACTGAAACCAAGCACCACACAAGGGCCAACAAGTTCCAGGGCAAGACATACCAAGCAAATTCTCCAGCAACAAAGGAACACAGCCCTGAGCTTTCAAGATACAGGCTGCCCAAAGTCACCCCCAAAACCATAGACATCTCATAACTCATTACTGGACATTTCATTGCACTCCAGAGAGAAGAAATACAGCTCCACGCACCAGAACACCGACACAAGCTTCCCTAACCAGGAAACCTTGACAAGCTACCTGTACAAACCCACACACAGTGAGAAAACGCCACAATAAAGAGAACTCCACAAACTGCCAGAATACAGAAAGGACACGCCAAACTCAGCAATTTAAACAAGATGAAGAGACAGAGGAATAGCCAGCAGATAAAGGAACAGGATAAACGCCCACCAAACCAAACAAAAGACGAAGAGATAGGGAATCTACCTGATAAAGAATTCCAAATAATGATAGTGAAATTGATCCAAAATCTTTTTTTTTTAATTAATTTTATTTTATTTTTAAACCTTACATAATTGTATTAGTTTTGCCAAATATCAAAATGAATCCACCACAGGTATACATGTGTTCCCCATCCTGAACCCTCCTCCCTCCTCCCTCCCCATACCATCCCTCTGGGTCGTCCCAGTGCACTGCAGCCCAAGCATCCAGCATTATGGTGCATTGAACCTGGACTGGCATCTCGTTTCATATGACATTTCACATGTTTAAATGCCATTCTCCCAAATCTTCCCACCCTCTCCCTCTCCCACAGAGTCCATAAGACTGTTCTATACATCAGTGTCTCTTTTGCTGTCTCGTATACAGGGTTATCGTTACCATCTTTCTAAATTCCATATATATGCGTTAGTATACTGTATTGGTGTTTTTCCTTCTGGCTTACTTCACTCTGTATAATAGGCTCCAGTTTCATCCACCTCATTAGAACTGATTCAAATGTATTCTTTTTAATGGCTGAGTAATACTCCATTGTGTATATGTACCACAGCTTTCTTATCCATTCATCTGCTGATAGACATCTAGGTTGCTTCCATGTCCTGGCTATTATAAACAGTGCTGCGATGAACATTGGGGTACACGTGTCTCTTTCCCTTCTGGTTTCCTCAGTGTGTATGCCCAGCAGTGGGATTGCTGGATCATAAGGCAGTTCTATTTCCAGTTTTTAAGGAATCTCCACACTGTTCTCCATAGTGGCTGTACTAGTTTGCATTCCCACCAACAGTGTAAGAGGGTTCCCTTTTCTCCACACCCTCTCCAGCATTTATTATTTGTAGACTTTTGGATTGCAGCCATTCTGACTGGTGTGAAATGGTACCTCCTAGTGGTTTTGATTTGCATTTCTCTGATAATGAGTGATGTTGAGCATCTTTCCATGTGTTTGTTAGCCATCTGTATGTCTTCTTTGGAGAAATGTCTATTTAGATCTTTGGCCCATTTTTTGATTGGGTCATTTATTTTTCTGGCGTTGAGCTGTAGGAGTTGCTTGTATATTTTTGAGATTAGTTGTTTGTCAGTTGCTTCATTTGCTATTATTTTCTCCCATTCTGAAGGCTGTCTTTTCACCTTGCTAATGGTTTCCTTTGATGTGCAGAAGCTTTTAAGTTTAATTAGGTCCCATTTGTTTATATTTGCTTTTATTTCCAATATTCTGGGAGGTGGGTCATAGAGGATCCTGCTGTGATGTATGTCAGAGAGTGTTTTTGCCTATGTTCTCCTCTAGGAGTTTTATGGTTTCTGGTCTTACTTTTAGATCTTTAATCCATTTTGAGTTTATTTTTGTATATGGTGTTAGAAAGTGTTCTAGTTTCATTCTTTCACAAGCGGTTGACCAGATTTCCCAGCACCACTTGTTAAAGAGATTGTCTTTAATCCATTGTATATTCTTGCCTCCTTTGTCAAAGATAAGGTGTCCATATGTGTGTGGATTTATCTCTGGGCTTTCTATTTTGTTCCATTGATCTATATTTCTGTCTTTGTGCCAGTACCATACTGTTTTGATAACTGTGGCTTTGTAGTAGAGCCTGAAGTCAGGTAGGTTGATTCCTCCAGTTCCATTTTTCTTTCTCAGGATCGCTTTGGCTATTCGAGGTTTTTTGTATTTCCATACAAATTGTGAAATTATTTGTTCTAGCTCTGTGAAGAATACTGTTGGTAGCTTGATAGGGATTGCATTGAATCTATAAATTGCTTTGGGTAGTATACTCATTTTCACTATATTGATTCTTCCAATCCATGAACATGGTATATTTCTCCATCTATTAGTGTCCTCTTTGATTTCTTTCACCAGTGTTTTATAGTTTTCTATATATAGGTCTTTAGTTTCTTTAGGTAGATATATTCCTAAGTATTTTATTCTTTTCGTTGCAATGGTGAATGGAATTGTTCCTTAATTTCTCCTTCTATTTTCTCATTATTAGTGTATAGGAATGCAAGGGATTTCTGTGTGTTGATTTTATATCCTGCAACTTTACTATAATCATTGATTAGTTCTAGTAATTTTCTGGTGGAGTCTTTAGGTTTTCTATGTAGAGGATCATGTCATCTGCAAATAGTGAGAGTTTTACTTCTTCTTTTCCAATTTGGATTCCTTTTATTTCTTTTTTCTGCTCTGATTGCTGTGGCCAAAACTTCCAAAACTATGTTGAATAGTAGTGGTGAGAGGGGCACCCTTGTCTTGTTCCTGACTTTAGAGGAAATGCTTTCAATTTTTCACCATTGAGGATAATGTTTGCTGTGGGTTTGTCATATATAGCTTTTATTATGTTGAGGTATGTTCCTTCTATTCCTGCTTTCTGGAGAGTTTTTATCATAAATGGATGTTGAATTTTGTCAAAGGCTTTCTCTGCATCTATTGAGATAATCATATGGTTTTGTTTTTCAATTTGTTAATGTGGTGTATTACATTGATTGATTTGCAGATATTGAAGAATCCTTGCATCCCTGGGATAAAGCCCACTTGGTCATGGTGTATGATCTTTTAATGTGTTGTTGGATTCTGATTGCTAGAATTTTGTTTAGGATTTTTGCATCTATGTTCATCAATGATATTGGCCTGTAGTTTTTTTTTTTGTGGGATCTTTGTCAGGTTTTGGTATTAGGGTGATGGTGGCCTCATAGAATGAGTTTGGAAGTTTACCTTCCTCTGCAATTTTCTGGAAGAGTTTGAGCAGGATAGGTGTTAGCTCTTCTCTAAAATTTTTGGTAGAATTCAGCTGTGAAGCCGTCTGGACCTGGGCTTTTGTTTGCTGGAAGATTTTTGATTACAGTTTCAATTTCCATGCTTGTGATGGGTCTGTTAAGGTTTTCTATTTCTTCCTGGTCGAGTTTTGGAAAGTTGTACTTTTCTAAGAATTTGTCCATTTCTTCCTCATTGTCCATTTTATTGGCATAGAATTGTTGATAGTAGTCTCTTATGATCCTTTGTATTTCTGTGTTGTCTGTTGTGATCTCTCCATTTTCGTTTCTAATTTTATTGATTTGATTTTTCTCCTTTGTTTCTTGATGAGTCTGGCTAATGGTTTGTCAATTTTATTTATCCTTTCAAAGAACCAGCTTTTGGTTTTGTTGATTTTTGCTATGGTCTCTTTTGTTTCTTTTTCATTTATTTCTGCTCTAATTTTTAAGATTTCTTTCCTTCTACTAACCCTGGGGTTCTTCATTTCTTCCTTTTCTAGTTGCTTTAGGTGTAGAGTTAGGTTATTTATTTGACTTTTTCTTGTTTCTTGAGGTGTGCCTGTATTGCTATGAACTTTCCCTTGGGACTGCTTTTACTGTGTCCCACAGGTTTTGGGTTGTTGTGTTTTCATTTTCATTCATTTCTATGCAAATTTTGATTTCTTTTTGATTTCTTCTGTGATTTGTTGGTTATTCAGCAGCGTGTTGTTCAGCCTCCATATTTTGGAATTTTTAATAGTTTTTCTCCTGTAATTGAGATCTAATCTTACTGCATTGTGGTCAGAAAAGATGCTTGGAATGATTTCTATTTTTTGAATTTACCAAGGCTAGCTTTATGGCCCAGGATGTGATCTATCCTGGAGAAGGTTCCATGTGCGCTTGAGAAAAAGGTGTAATTCATTGTTTTGGGATGAAATGTCCTATAGATATCAATTAGGTCTAACTGGTCTATTGTATCGTTTAAAGTTTGTGTTTCCTTGTTAATTTTCTGTTTAGTTGATCTATTCATAGGTGTGAGTGGGGTATTAAAGTCTCCCACTATTATTGTGTTATTGTTAATTTCTCCTTTCATACATGTTAGCATTTGTCTTACATACTGCGGTGCTTCCGTGTTGGGTGCATATATATTTATAATTGTTTTATCTTCTTCTTGGATTGATCCTTTGATCATTATGTAGTGACCTTCTTTGTCTCTTTTCACAGCCTTTGTTTTAAAGTCTATTTTATCTGATATGAGTATTGCTACTCCTGCTTTCTTTTGGTCCCTATTTGCATGGAAAATCTTTTTCCAGCCCTTCACTTTCAGTCTGTATGTGTCCCCTGTTTTGAGGTGGGTCTCCTGTAGACAACATATGTAGGGTCTTGTTTTTGTATCCATTCAGCCAGTCTTTGTCTTTTGGTTGGGGCATTCAACCCATTTACGTTTAAGGTAATTACTGATAAGTATGATCCTGTTGCCATTTACTTTATCGTTTGGGGTTCAATTTATACACCATTTTTGTGTTTCCTGTCTAGAGAATAACCTTTAGTATTTGTTGGAGAGCTGGTTTGGTGGTGCAGAATTCTCTCAGCTTTTGCTTGTCTGAAAAGCTTTTGATTCCTCCTTCATACTTGAATGAAATCCTTGCTGGGTACAATAATCTGGGCTGTAGGTTATTTTCTTTCATCATTTTAAGTATGTCTTGCCATTCCTCCTGGCTTGAAGAGTTTCTATTGAAAGATCAGCTGTTATCCTTATGGGAATTCCTTGTGTGTTATTTGTTGTTTTTCCTTGCTGCTTTTAATATTTGTTCTTTGTGTTTGATCTTTGTTAATTTGATTAATATGTGTCTTGGGGTGTTTCTCCTTGGGTTTATCCTGTTTGGGATTCTCTGGGTTTTTTGGACTTGGGTGATTATTTCCTTCCCAGTTTAGGAAGTTTTCAACTATTATCTCCTCAAGTATTTTCTCATGGTCTTTCTTTTGTCTTCTTCTTCTGGAACCCCTATGATTCAATGTTGTAGCGTTTAATATTGTCCTGGAGGTCTCTGAGATTGTCCTCATTTCTTTTAATTCGTTTTTCTTTATCCTCTCTGATTCATTTATTTCTACCATTCTATCTTCTAATTCACTAATCCTATTTTCTGCCTCTGTTATTCTACTATTTGTTGCCTCCAGAGTGTTCTTAATTTCATTTATTGCATTATTCATTATATATTGACTCTTTTTATTTCTTCTAGGTCCTTGTTAAACCTTTCTTGCATCTTCTCAATCCTTGTCTCCAAGCTATTTATCTGTGATTCCATTTTAATTTCAAGATTTTGGATTATTTTCACTATCATTATTTGGAATTCTTTATCAGGTAGATTCCTATCTCTTCCTCTTTTGTTTGGTTTGGTGGGCATTTATCCTGTTCCTTTATCTGCTGGCTATTCCTCTGTCTCTTCATCTTGTTTAAATTGCTGAGTTTGGGGTGTCCTTTCTGTATTCTGGCAGTTTGTGGAGTTCTCTTTATTGTGGCTTTTCTCGCTGTGTGTGGGTTTGTACAGGTGGCTTGTCAAGGTTTCCTGCTTAGGGAAGCTTGTGTCGGTGTTCTGATGGGTGGAGTTGTATTTCTTCTCTTTGTTCAGTCGCGCTCCTTTCGAAGAGTTGGATTGCTTTTCTGGGTGCCTGATGTCCTCTGCCGGCATTCAGAAGTTGTTTTGTGGAATTTACTCGACGTTTAAATGCTCTTTTGATGAATTTGTGGGGGGGAAAGTGTTCTCCCCGTCCTACTCCTCCGCCATCTTGGCTCCTCCGGGGCCAAGGGAACATTTCATGCAAAGATGGGCATCATATGAACCATCCTCAGATCCCTGCTGGTGCCTCCCATTGGCCAAATCCAAGAGGAAGTTAACCATCAAGGGGAACTAGATGATGAAGGCTGTGGAGGACAGACTCCAGCTGCTCTCTGCTCCAGCACCTCCTTCCAATCAAGTCTTTTGCTTTGTTAGCACGTGTGTCTACTCAGACAATTCATTTCCAAGTGTTAAACAAGTGCCCACTCCCAGGCTTGTATTCTGAATGAAGACTGCAACTGCTGCCACTCCTGTTGCTACTGTTAAGCCAACAGGCTCAGGCCGCAGTACTGGCCACGCCAAATTTTGGGCTCTGAGATTGCGTAGGCCCCAGCAAATCTAAAAGAAACAATGGGCTTAGAAGAGCCCACAGCAGAGTTCGGGATGGGGCTTTGGTATCTCAGGATCCACCGCTGTGATGGCCTCAGCACTTCCTAGTGCTCATGTTCACCAGCACACCAACACACACCAGCACATGGTGCCTCACAGAACCCTTAGCACAGGCTCTCGCTGATCCAAAATCTTGAAATCAAAATGGAATCACAGATAAATAGCCTGGAGACAAGGATTGAGAAGATGCAAGAAAGGTTTAACAAGGACCTAGAAGAAATAAAAAAGAGTCAATATATAATGAATAATGCAATAAATGAAATTAAAAACACTCTGGAGGCAACAAATAGTAGAATAACAGAGGCAGAAAATAGGATTAGTGAATTAGAAGATAGAATGGTAGAAATAAATGAATCAGAGAGGATAAAAGAAAAACGAATTAAAAGAAATGAGGACAATCTCAGAGACCTCCAGGACAATATTAAACACTACAACATTCGAATCATAGGGATTCCAGAAGAAGAAGACAAAAAGAAAGACCATGAGAAAATACTTGAGGAGATAATAGTTGAAAACTTCCCTAAACTGGGGAAAGAAATAATCACCCAAGTCCAAGAAACCCAGAGAGTCCCAAGCAGGATAAACCCAAGGCGAAACACCCCAAGACACATATTAATCAAATTAACAAAGATCAAACACAAAGAACAAATATTAAAAGCAGCAAGGGAAAAACAACAAATAACACACAAGGGAATTCCCATAAGGATAACAGCTGATCTTTCAATAGAAACTCTTCAGGCCAGGAGGGAATGGCAAGACATACTTAAAATGATGAAAGAAAATAACCTACAGTCCAGATTATTGTACCCAGCAAGGACCTCATTCAAGTATGAAGGAGGAATCAAAAGCTTTTCAGACAAGCAAAAGCTGAGAGAATTCTGCACCACCAAACCAGCTCTCCAACAAATACTAAAGGATATTCTCTAGACAGGAAACACAAAAATGGTGTATAAATTCGAACCCAAAACAATAAAGTAAATGGCAACGGGATCATACTTATCAGTAATTACCTTAAACGTAAATGGGTTGAATGCCCCAACCGAAAGGCAAAGACTGGCTGAATGGATAAAAAAACAAGACCCCTACATATGTTGTCTACAAGAGACCCACCTCAAAACAGGGGACACATACAGACTGAAAGTGAAGGGCTGGAAAAAGATTTTCCATGCAAATAAAGACCAAAAGAAAGCAGGAGTAGCAATACTCATATCAGATAAAATAGACTTTAAAACAAAGGCTGTGAAAGGAGACAAAGAAGGTCACTACATAATGATCAAAGGATCAATCCAAGAAGAAGATAAAACAATTTTAAATATATATGCACGCAACACGGGAGCACTGCAGTATTTAAGACAAATGCTAACATGTATGAAAGGAGAAAGTAACAATAACACAATAATAGTGGGAGACTTTAATACCCCACTCCCACCTATGGATAGATCAACTAACAGAAAATTAACAAGGAAACACAAACTTTAAACGATACAATAGACCAGTTAGACCTAATTGATATCTATAGGACATTTCATCCCAAAACAATGAATTACACCTTTTTCTCAAGCACACATGGAACCTTCTCCAGGATAGATCACATCCTGGGCCATAAGGCTAGCCTTGGTAAATTCAAAAAAATAGAAATCATTCCAAGCATCTTTTCTGACCACAATGCAGTAAGATTAGATCTCAATTATAGGAGAAAAACTATTAAAATTCCAACATATGGAGGCTGAACAACACGCTGCTGAACAACCAACAAATCACAGAAGAAATCAAAAAAAGAAATCAAAATTTGCATAGAAACGAATGAAAATGAAAACACAACAACCCAAAACCTGTGGGACATGGTAAAAGCAGTCCTAAGGAGAAACTTCATAGCAATACAGGCACACCTCAAGAAACAAGAAAAAAGTCAAATAAATAACCTAACTCTACACCTAAAGCAACTAGAAAAGGAAGAAATGAAGAACCCCAGGGTTAGTAGAAGGAAAGAAATCTTAAAAATTAGAGCAGAAATAAATGAAAAAGAAACAAGAGAGACCATAGCAAAAATCAACAAAACCAAAAGCTGGTTCTTTGAAAGGATAAATAAAATTGATAAACCATTAGCCAGACTCATCAAGAAACAAAGGGAGAAAAGTCAAATCAATAAAATTAGAAACGAAAATGGAGAGATCACAACAGACAACACAGAAATACAAAGGATCATAAGAGACTACTATCAACAATTCTATGCCAACAAAATGGACAACGTGGAAGAAATGGACAAATTCTTAGAAAAGTACAACTTTCCAAAACTCGACCAGGAAGAAATAGAAAATCTTAACAGACCCATCACAAGCACGGAAATTGAAACTGTAATCAAAAATCTTCCAGCAAACAAAAGCCCAGGTCCAGACGGCTTCACAGCTGAATTCTACCAAAAATTTAGAGAAGAGCTAACACCTATCCTGCTCAAACTCTTCCAGAAAATTGCAGAGGAAGGTAAACTTCCAAACTCATTCTATGAGGCCACCATCACCCTAATACCAAAACCTGACAAAGATCCCACAAAAAAAGAAAACTACAGGCCAATATCACTGATGAACATACACGCAAAAATCCTTAACAAAATTCTAGCAATCAGAATCCAACAATACATTAAAAAGGTCATACACCATGACCAAGTGGGCTTTATCCCAGGGATGCAAGGATTCTTCAATATCCGCAAATCAATCAATGTAATACACCACATTAACAAATTGAAAAATAAAAACCATATGATTATCTCAATAGATGCAGAGAAAGCCTTTGACAAAATTCAACATCCATTTATGATAAAAAACTCTCCAGAAAGCAGGAATGGAAGGAACATACCTCAACATAATAAAAGCTATATATGACAAACCCACAGCAAACATTATCCTCAATGGTGAAAAATTGAAAGCATTTCCTCTAAAGTCAGGAACAAGACAAGGGTGCCCACTTTCACCATTACTATTCAACATAGTTTTAGAAGGTTTCGCCACAGCCATCAGAGCAGAAAAAGAAATAAAAGGAATCCAAATTGGAAAAGAAGAAGTAAAACTCTCACTATTTGCAGATGACATGATCCTCTACATAGAAAACCCTAAAGACTCCACCAGAAAATTACTAGAACTAATCAATGACTATAGTAAAGTTGCAGGATATAAAATCAACACACAGAAATCCCTTGCATTCCTATACACTAATAATGAGAAAACAGAAAGAGAAATTAAGGAAACAATTCCATTCACCATTGCAATGGAAAGAATAAAATACTTAGGCATATATCTACCTAAAGAAACTAAAGACCTATATATAGAAAACTATAAAACACTGGTGAAAGAAATCAAAGAGGACACTAATAGATGGAGAAATATACCATGTTCATGGATTGGAGGAATCAATATGGTGAAAATGAGTATACTACCCAAAGCAATTTATAGATTCAATGCAATCCCTACCAAGCTACCAACAGTATTCTTCACAGAGCTTGAACAAATAATTTCACAATTTGTATGGAAATACAAAAAACCTTGAATAGCCAAAGTGATCTTGAGAAAGAAGAATGAAACTGGAGGAATCAACCTACCTGACTTCAGGCTCTACTACAAAGCCACAGTTATCAAGACAGTATGGTACTGGCACAAAGACAGAAATATAGATCAATGGAACAAAATAGAAAGCCCAGAGATAAATCCACGCACATATGGACACCTTATCTTTGACAAAGGAGGCAAGAATATACAATGGATTAAAGACAATCTCTTTAACAAGTGGTGCTGGGAAATCTGGTCAACCACTTGTAAAAGAATGAAACTAGAACACTTTCTAACACCATACACAAAAATAAACTCAAAATGGATTAAAGATCTAAAAGTAAGACCAGAAACCATAAAACTCCTAGAGGAGAACATAGGCAAAACACTCTCTGACATCCATCACAGCAGGACCCTCTATGACCCACCCCCCAGAATATTGGAAATAAAAGCAAATATAAACAAATAGGACCTAATTAACCTTAAAAGCTTCTGCACATCAAAGGAAACCATTAGCAAGGTGAAAAGACAGCCTTCAGAATGGGAGAAAATAATAGCAAATGAAGCAACTGACAAACAACTAATCTCAAAAATATACACGCAACTCCTACAACTCAACTCCAGAAAAATAAATGACCCAATCAAAAAATGGGCCAAAGAACTAAATAGACATTTCTCCAAAGAAGACATACAGATGGCTAACAAACACATGAAAAGATGCTCAACATCACTCATTATCAGAGAAATGCAAATCAAAACCATAGTGAGGAACCATCTCACACCAGTCAGAATGGCTGCTATCCAAAAATCTGCAAATAATAAATGCTGGAGAGGGTGTGGAGAAAAGGGAACCCTCTTACATTGTTGGTGGGAATGCAAACTAGTACAGCCACTATGGAGAACAGTGTGGAGATTCCTTAAAAAACTGGAAATAGAACTGCCTTATGATCCAGCAATCCCACTGCTGGGCATACACACTGAGGAAACCAGAAGGGAAAGAGACACGTGTACCCCAATGTTCATCGCAGCACTGTTTATAATAGCCAGGACATGGAAGCAACCTAGATGTCCATCACAGATGAATGGATAAGCAAGCTGTGGTACATATACACAATGGAGTATTACTCAGCCATTAAAAAGAATACATTTGAACCAGTTCTAATGAGGTGGATGAAACTGAAGCCTATTATACAGAGTGAAGTAAGCCAGAAAGAAAAACACCAATACAGTATACTAACGCATATATATGGAATTTAGAAGGATGGTAACAATAACCCAGTGTATGAGACAGCAAAAGAGACACTGATGTATAGAACAGTCTTATGGACTCTGTGGGAGAGGGAGAGGGTGGGAAGATTTGGGAGAATGACATTTAAACATGTAAAATATCATGTAAGAAACGAGTTGCCATTCCAGGTTCGAAGCACGATACTGGATGCTTGGGGCTAGTGCACTGAAACGACCCAGAGGGATGGTATGGGGAAGGAGCAGGGAGGAGGGTTCAGGATGGGGAACACATGTATACCTGTGGCAGATTCATTTTGATATTTGGCAAAAAATAATACAATTATGTAAAGTTAAAATAAAATAAAATTAAAAAAAATAGATTCCAAGAAACAAATGACAACAAATACATGACGATCCCAAACCTATGGGATTCAGTAAAGCCGTTCTAATAGGTAAGTTTATAGGAATACAATGCTACTTCAAGAAACAAGAAAAGCATTAAACAGACAACCTAACTCTACATCTGAAGCAGCTGGAAAAAGAAGAGGAACAACAACAAAGAAAAACCCTGGTTAGGAGAAGGAAAGAAATTATAAAGATCAGAGCAGAAAAAATGAAAAAGAAATACCTGTGGCAGATTCATTTTGATATTTGGCAAAACTAATACAATTTGTAAAGTTTAAAAATAAAATAAAAATTTTTTAAAAAGGAACCAATAACAAAGATTAATAAAACTAAAAGCTGGTTCTTTGAGAAGATAAAATTGACAAAGCACTAGCCAGACTCATCAAGGAAAAAAGGGAGAGAAATCAAAATAACAAAATTAGAAATAAAAAGGAGAGGTTACAATAGACAACACAGAAATACAAAGGACCATAAAAGAATATTATGAGTAATTGTATGCTAATAAAATGGACAACCTAGAGGAAATGGACAGAGTGTTAGAAAAGCTCATCTTCCCAAGACTGAGCCAGGAAAAAGTAGGAATTATGAACATGACAATTACAAACACTAAAATCTAAACTGTGATAAAAAATCTCTCAAAAATCAAAGTCACAGGGCCAGATGGTTTCACATGGAATTTCTATCTAGCATTTAAAAAGAGGTTAATGCCTATTTTTCTTAAACTCTTCCAAAAAATTGCAGAAGGAACACTTCCAAACTCATATGCAAGACCACAATCCCCCACCCCCACCCCATACCAAAACCAGGCAAAGACAACACACACACACAAATTACAGGCCAATATCACTTATGAACATAGATGCCAAAAAAACCAACAAAATTCTGACAAAAAGAATTCAACAGCACATTAAAAAGCTCATACACCATGATCAAGATGGATTTATTTCAGGGATGCAAGGATTCTTCAATAAGCGTAAATCAATCAGTGTGATACACCATATTGACAAATTGAAAGATGAAAACCATGAGTATCTCAGTAAATGCAGAAAAAGCCTTTGACAAAATTCAGCACCCATTGATGTTAAAAATGCTTTAAAAAATGAGCATAGAAATAACCTACATCAACATAGTAAAGGCCATATATAAGCCCATGTCAAACATTATTCTCAATGGTGAAAAATATACAGAGTGAAGTAAGCCAGAAGGAAAAACATAAATACAGTATACTAACGCATATATATGGAATTTAGAAAGATGGTAACAATAACCCGTGTACGAGACAGCAAAAGAGACACTGATGTATAGAACAGTCTTATGGACTCTGTGGGAGAGGGAGAGGTGGGAAGATTTGGGAGAATGGCAATGAAACATAAAATATCATGTAAAATGAGTTGCCAGTCCAGATTCGATGCATGATGCTGGATGCTTGGGGCTGGTGCACTGGGATGGCCCAGAGGGATGGTATGGGGAGGGAGGAGGGAGGAGGGTTCGGGATTGTATACCTGTGGCGGATTCATTTTGATATTTGGAAAATAAAATAAAATTAGAAAAAAAAAAAAAAGCATTCCCTCTAAGATCAAGAAAAAGGCAAGGGTGTCTACTCTCACCACAATTATTCAATGTAGTTTTGGAAGTCCTGGCTGTGGTTTAGATAAGAAAAAGGAATTAGAGAAGAAAAAGAAATAAAAGGAATCCATATCAGAAAAGAAGTAAAACTGTTTGCGGGTGAAATGATACTATACATAGAAAACCCAAAAGAAACTATCAGAAAATTGTTAGAGCTAATCAGTGAATTCATTGGAAAGGAAATGGCAACCCACTCCAGTGTTCTTGCCTGGAGAATCCCAGGTATGGGGGGACCTGGTGGGCTGTCATCTATGGGGTTGCACAGAGTCAGACATGACTGAAGTGACTTAGCAGCAGCAGCAGCAGCAATCAGTGAATTCAGCAAAGTCATGGGATACAACGTATACACAGATCAATTGTATTTCTATATACTAACAATGAAAAGTCTGAAAGAGAAATTAAGGAATTAATCCCATTCACCACTGCAACAAAAAGATAAAACATCTAGGAATAAACCTACTTAAGGAGACAAAAGAACTCTATACAAAAAATTATAAGACACTGATGAAAGAAATCAAAGACAACATGAACAGATGGACAGAAATTCCATGCGTATGGAAAGGAAGAATCAATATTGTGAAAATGACTATGCTACCAAAAAGTCTAGATTCAATGTGATCCCTATCAAATTACCAATGGCATTTTTTCACAGAACTAGAACAAAAATTTTACAATTCATATGGAAACACAAAAGACCCTGAATAGCCAAAGCAGTCTTGAGAAAGAAAGATGGAGCTGGAGGAATCAACCTGCCTGACTTCAGACTATACTACAAAGTTACAGTCATCAAAACAGTATGGTATTGGCACAAAAACAGAAATATAGACCAATGGAACAAGATAGTGAGCCCAGAGAAAAACCCATACATCCATGGGTACCTTATTTTTGACAAAGGAAGTAAGAATATACAATGGGGCAAAGATAACCTCTTCAATAAGTGGTATTGGGAAACTGGACAGGTATATGCAAAAGAATGAAATTAGAATACTTCCTAATGCCATACACAAAGATAAGTTCAAAATGGATTAAAGACTTAAAAGTAAGACCAGTCAGTTCAGTCGCTCAGTCGAGTCCGACTCTTTGCGACCCCATGAGTCGCAGCACGCCAGGCCTCCCTGTCCCTCACCAACTCCTGGAGTTCACTCAGACTCACATCCATCGAGTCAGTGATGCCATCCAGCCATCTCATCCTCTGTCGTCCCCTTCTCCTCCTGCCCCCAATCCCTCCCAGCATCAGAGTCTTTTCCAACGAGTCAACTCTTCGCATGAGGTGGCCAAAGTACTGGAGTTTCAGCTTTAGCATTATTCCTTCCAAGGAAATCCCAGGGCTGATCTCCTTCAGAATGGACTGGTTGGGTCTCCTTGCAGTCCAAGGGACTCTCAAGAGTCTTCTCCAACACCACAGTTCAAAAGCATCAATTCTTCGGTGCTCAGCCTTCATCACAGTCCAACTCTCACATCCATACATGACCACAGGAAAAACCATAGCCTTGACTAGATGGACCTTTGTTGGCAAAGTAATGTCTCTGCTTTTGAATATGCTATCTAGGTTGGTCATAACTTTCCTTCCAAGGAGTAAGCGTCTTTTAATTTCATGGCTGCAATCACCATCTGTAGTGATTTTGGAGCCTAGAAAAATAAAGTCTGACACTGTTTCCACTGTTTCTCCATCTATTTCCCATGAAGTGATGGGACTGGATGCCATGATCTTCGTTTTCTGAATGTTGAGCTCTAAGCCAACTTTTTCACTCTCCACTCTCACTTTCACTTTCATCCTCCTCACTTTCTGCCATAAGGGTGGTGTCATTTGCATATCTGAGGTTATTGATATTTCTCCCGGCAATCTTGATTCCAGCTTGTGCTTCTTCCAGTCCAGCGTTTAGTAAGACCAGAAACTATAAAACTCTTAAGAGGAAAACATAGGCAGAACACTTAATGACATCAATCAAGAGAAGATCTTCTATCACCCAGTTCTTAGAGAAATGGAAATAAAACCAAAAATAAACAAGTGGGACCTATTTAAACTTAAAAGCTTTTGCACAGCAAAGGAAATTACAAACAAGGTGAAAAGATAACCCTCAGAATAGGAGAAAATAATAGCAAATGAAACAACTGACAAAGAATTAATTTCCAAAATATACTAGTAGCTCATACAACGCAATAATAGAAAAACAAATAACCCAATCAGGAAGTGGGAAAAAGACCTAAACAGACATTTCTTCAAAGAAGCCACAAACACATGATGCCTAAAAAACACATGAAAAGATGCTCAACATCACTCATTATTACAGAAATGCAAATCAAAACTACAGTGTGATACCAACTCCTACCAGTCAGAATGGCCATCATCAAAAAAGGCTACAAACAATAAATGCTGGAGAGGGTGTGGAGAAAAGGGAACGTTCTTGCACTGTTGATGGGAATGTAAGTTGATACATCCACTATGGAAGATGGTATGGAGATTCCTTAAGAACTAGAAATAAAACCACCACATGACCCAGCAATCCCACTCCTAGGTATATACCCTGAGGAAATCAAAACTGAAAAAGACACATACCCCAGTGTTCACTGCAGCACTATTTACCATAGCTAGAACATGGAAGCAACCTAGATGCCCATTGACAGATGCATGGATAAAGAAGTAGTGGTACATATATACAATGGAATATTACTCAGCCATCAAAAGGAACACATTTGAGTTAGTTCTAATGAGGTGGTTGAACCTAGAGCCTATTACACAGAGTGAAATTAGTCAGAAAGAGAAATATAAATAGCATATACTGACACATATATATGGAATCTATAATGATGTTACTGATAAATTTATTTTTAGGGCAGCATTCAAAAAAGACATAGAGAATAATAGGCTTATGGACCCAGAGGGAGGGGACGAAGGAGAGGGTGAGATGTATGGAGAGAGTAATATGGAAACTTACAATACCATATGTAAAATAGATGACCAATGGGAATTTGCTGTATGATTCAGGGAACTCAAACGGGGCTGTGTGACAATCTAGAAAGGTGGGATGTGGAAGGAGATGAGAGGGAATTTTGGGAGGGAGGGGAAATGGGTGTACCTATGGCTGATTCTTGTTGATGTTTGACAATAAACAACAAAACTCTGTAAAGCAATTATCCTTCAAATAAAAAATAAGGTGGCATAAAAGAAAAGAAATACATGCTGCAATTCGATTTTGAGGAAAAACAAAACATAGAAAACTTAAAAAGTATAAGCAATTTATACCAATAAAAGCATTGCAAACAGTAAAAACATTAATATAATTATATATAAAATATATGCTATAGATATTATATAATACAATTAATACAATGTTTAATATTATCCCAGAGGGCTCGAGATACCTCATTTGAGTAAATTTTTTGGAAAAATGATGTACAATCTTTTATGCACTGGGAAAGAATGGTTGATAATGTAGTAATGCTTAGATTTCCTGAAAAAACAGCTTGTATTTTTTAAAAATATATTGTGTGATTTTCAAGGAATTTTCTTTATAAGAAGACTGTACAGGTAGCTTGATTAAGTCAGTACAGAAGGGAAGATCAAATCTAAATTTGGAAGAAACAAAATAGTTTATAAAATTATTTATGAATAAGAAATAAGAAAATTATAAATTGTTTATAAATAAGAAAATTGTTTATGAATCCTGACTTCAACATGCTCCTAATTCTTTGAGACCAATAGAATTCTTTTGACTAAGTCATAAAAGGCTTGTCAAAATGCAGTACTTGGATGCAATCACAAAAATGACAGAATGATCTCTTTGTTTCCAAGGCAAACCATTCAATATCACAGTAATCCAAGTCTATGCCCCAACCAGTAATGCTGAAGAAGCTGAAATTGAATGGTTCTATGAAGACCTACAAGACCTTTTAGAACTAACATCCAAAAAAAGATGTCCTTTTCATTATAAGGGACTGGAATACAAAAGTAGGAAGTCAAGAAACACCTGGAGTAACAGGCAAATTTGGCCTTGGTATACAGAATGAAGCAGGGCAAAGACTAATAGAGTTTTGCCAAAAAAATGCACTGGTCATAACAAACACTCTCTTCCAACAACACAAGAGAAGACTCTACACATGGACATCACCAGATGGTCAACACAGACATCAGATTGATTATATTCTTTGCAGCCAAAGATGGAGAAGCTCTATACAGTCAGCAAAAACAAGACCAGGAGCTGACTGTGGCTCAGATCATGAACTCCTTATTGCCAAATTCAGACTGAAACTGAAGAAAGTAGGGAAAACCACTAGACCATTCAGGTATGACCTAAATCAAATCCCTTATGATTATACAGTGGAAGTAAGAAACAGATTTAAGGGCCTAGATCTGATAGATAGAGTGCCTGATGAACTATGGAATGAAGTTCATTACATTGTACAGGACAGGGATCAAGACCATCCCCATGGAAAAGAAATGCAAAAAAGCAAAATGGCTGTCTTAGGAGGCCTTACAAATAGCTGTGAAAAGAAGAGAGGTGAAAAGCAAAGGAGAAAAGGAAAGATATAAGCATCTGAATGCAGAGTTCCAAAGAATAGCAAGAAGAGATAAGAAAGCCTTCCTCAGCAATCAACGCAAAGAAACAGAGGAAAACAACAGAATGAGAAAGACTAGAGATCTCTTCAAGAAAATTAGAGATACCAAGGGAACATTTCATGCAAAGATGAGCTTGATAAAGGACAGAAATGGTACAGACCTAACAGAAGCAGAAGATATTAAGAAGAGGTGGCAAGAATACACAGAAGAACTGCACAAAAAGGAACTTCACAACCCAGATAATCATGATGGTGTGATCACTGACCTGAAGCCAGACATCCTGGAATGTGAAGTCAAGTGGGTCTTAGAAAGCATCACTACGAACAAAACTAGTGGAGGTGATAGAATTCCAGTTGAGCTATTTCAAGTCCTGAAAGATGATGCTGTGAAAGTGCTGCACTCAATATGCCAGCAAATCTGGAAAACTCAGCAGTGGCCACAGAACTGGAAAAGGTCAGTTTTTATTCCAATCCCAAAGAAAGGCAATGCCAAAGAAAGCTCAAACTACTGCACAATTGCACTCATCTCACATGCTAGTAAAGTAATGCTCAAAATTCTCCAAGCCAGGCTTTAGCAATATGTGAACCGTGAACTTCCTGATGTTCAAGCCAGTTTTTGAAAAGGCAGAGGAACCAGAGATCGAATTGCCAACATCCACTGGATCATCGAAAAAGATGAGATTTCCAGAAAAACATCTATTTCTGCTTTATTGACTATGCCATAGCCTTTGACTGTGTGGATCACAATAAACTATGGAAAATTCTGAAAGAGGTGGGAATACCAGACCACCTGACCTGCCTCTTGAGAAACCTATATGCAGGTCAGGAAGCACCATTTAGAACTGGACATGGAACAACAGACTGGTTCCAAATAGGAAAAGGAGTACGTCAAGGCTGTATATTGTCACCCTGCTTATTTAACTTATATGCAGAGTACATCATGAGAAATGCGGACTGCAAGAAACACAAGCTGGAGTCAAGATTGCCGGGAGAAATATCAATGACCTCAGATATGCTGATGACACCACCCTTATGGCAGAAAGTGAAGAGGAACTAAAAAGCCTCTTGATGAAAGTGAAAGTGGAGAGTGAAAAAGTTAGCTTAAAGCTCAACATTTAGAAAACGAAGATCATGGCATCCAGTCCCATCACTTCATGGGAAATAGATGGGGAAACAGTGGAAACAGTGTTAGACTTTACCTTTTTGGGCTCCAAATTCACTGCAGATGGTGACTGCAGCCATGAAATTAAAAGACGCTTACTCCTTGAAAGGAAAGTTATGACCAACCTAGATAGCATATTCAAAAGCAGAGACATTACTTTGCCAACAAAGGTCCATCTAGTCAAGGCTATGGTTTTTCCAGTGGTCATATATGGATGTAAGAGTTGGACTCTGAAGAAGGCTGAGCGCTGAAGAATTGATGCTTTTGAACTGTGGTGTTGGAGAAGACTCTTGAGAGTCCCTTGGACTGCAAGGAGACCCAACCAGTCCATTCTGAAGGAGATCAGCCCTGGGATTTCTTTGGAAGGAATGATGCTAAAGCTGAAACTCCAGTACTTTGGCCACCTCATGCGAAGAGTTGACTCATTGGAAAAGACTCTGATGCTGGGAGGGATTGGGAGCAGGAGAAGAAGGGGACGACAGAGGATGAGATGGCTGGATGGCATCACTGACTCGATAGACATGAGTTTGAGTGAACTCCAGGAGTTGGTGAGGGACAGGGAGGCCTGTCGTGCTGCGATTCATGGGGTCGCAAAGAGTCGGACATGACTGAGCGACTCAACTGAACTGAAGTGAACTCATTTGTTTGTTCCTCAGTGTATAAATAGAGGGGTTTAACATGGGAGAAATGGAATTATTAAGTATATATACTCCTTTATTAATGGTAATTTCATCTTTTAATGATGGTTTGATATAGACTAAGATGCAGCTGTCATAGGTGATCAAAACCATAATAAAGTGGGAAGAACAGGTGGGAAAGGCTTTTGTACTTTGCTGGGCAGTGGGGAATCTTAGAATTGTTGTGATGATATACATGTAGGACAAAACAACACATGTAAGAAACATGATAAATATCAAACACAGCCAACAATGGTCATTTATTTGATGATACATGGATCTGACCATGATATCTTCAGAAGTGGATTACCATCACATAGAAAAAATGGTCAATGGCAGAGTCACAGAATTCCAGGTCCAATCCCAAGTGAAATGTTGGAATATTGATGGAGAAAGTGGTCATCCAACAGCAGAAGACAAGCATTTTGCAGAACCTGTGGTTCATGATGGTCATGTAATGTAGGGGTTTGCAGATGGCTACATAGTGATCATAGGACATGGTGGCCAGCAGAAAAAATTCTGTTCCTGCAAACACATATGTAAAAAAATATTTGGGATAGACAAGCATTGTAGGTAATGGTCCTGTCTCCTGTTGATATACTGTATAAGAATCTAGGAATGCAGGCAGAAGTGAATAAGATGAATAAGATGAAAATAAGATGAATAAGTGAAAAATTTTGGGGAAAAAAGTACATTGCAGTTTTAAGATGAGAACCCAGTAATATGAGGATGATTATGACCAGATTTCCAATTATACTCAACATGTAGGTGATGGGAAGAAATGTAAAAATAAACATTTGTATTTGTAGGTCATCTGTTAATCCTAGGAGGATGAATGTGACTACTGGCGTGTGGTTTCTAATTTCTGGGTCCTTATTTCTGCACAATCTGCCTATAATACTGAGGGAAGTAAGATCTGAGAAGATGATAAAATGTTTTATAATAGTTGTTGTTTAGAAAAGCAAAACAATGTATTTTATATGTACCTTCTTTTACTCAGTAATGAGCATTTTTAACTAATTCATGCTGTTAGCTCTTTTGACATATCACTTGATAGGTTATAAACTTGGCTTTCAAATATTTCTGATCAAAAAACATGTGAGATATACATTTTATATTGTAGTTTACTGTACATGCACACACATGCATACACAAATATATATATTTCCATGTATTTATAAGAATTTCAATAATAACTAACTCTTATGTGCCCTGCTCTCTGATGTTTTCTATATAGTATATAAAAATATTAACCACAATGCTGTAAATGTAAAGCTAACATAATGCTGTAAATCAAGTATACTTCAATTTTTAAAATAAATACAAAAAATCACCTCAGTTTTATAATCTGCCCAATGGTCATAAACTGTATTAAAAAAAAAAACAACTTCATTTTTTAAGGGATTCTTTAAATAACATTGTCCAAGTAATATGCCCTTTTCAAAACTTTTAAAAATATACACTATTCTGTTAATTTATACTTTGGAATAGATTTTTTTTTCATAGCACTCTTGTACCCTAGCGAGCATTAATATCATGAACTTTGGGATATCACTTTTTCTAAGAATTTTTCCCATATCAATAACTGAAAATTTACAAAGTTTAATTATCTGCTTGAAGGTTTTTGTTCCTGGATAAGTTGAAAAAAGTTGAGGACGCTGTTTCATTGCCATGAGTGAATCTAGACTTACTCTACAAAAGACAGTTCCTGTATTAAAAATTCCTTTCCCAGGTCTTTCCCATGACTTTCTGCAACTGTTTATGCCTTTACATGGCTGTCACTGATTTCCCACTGTGGTGCAAAACATAGAGAGCATTTGACATTTATGGAATTCATTATGTGAAAGAATGTTTTATAACAGCTGAAGGATATTATTCTTGTGTGCTCAGCCACAAAATAGTGTCTGACTCTGTGACTGCCTGGACTGTAGTCCGCTAGTCCATGGAATTTTACAGACAAGAATACTGGGGTGGGTTTCCATTTCCTACTCCAGGTTATATCCCTGACCCAGGAGTCAAACCCGTGTCTCTTGTGTCCCCTGCATTGGCAGGTAGATTCTTTACCACCAAGACACCTGGGAAGTCTTGTTTATCTTTCAATCTGATATGTATTTGTATGATACACTCTGACATTTTTTAGCAAGTCATTGATGTTATAGTCAGCTCTATAAGTATTAAATGTTTTCTCCAGTCTGTCTTCTATCCTTAGCTTCTAATAATTGTCTCTAGCTCCAGACTTCCAACATACTCCACAACTACTTCTGGGGCATTTAACATTGTCCTGGAGGTCTCTGAGATTGTCCTCATTTCTTTTAATTCATTTTTCTTTTTTCCTCTCTGATTCATTTGTTTCTACTATTGTATCTTCTACTTCACTAATCCTATCTTCTGCCTCTATTATTCTACTATTTGTTCCCTCCAGAGTGTTGTTGATCTCATTTATTGCATTATTCATTATATATTGACTCTTTTTTATTTCTTCTAGGCCCTTGTTAAACCTTTCTTGCATCTTCTCAATCCTTGTCTCCAGGCTATTTATCTGTGATTCCATTTTGATTTCAAGATTTTTGATCATTTTCACTATCATTATTCGGAATTCTTTATCAGGTAGATTCCCTATCTCTCCCTCTTTTGTTTGGTTTGGTGGGTATTTATCCTGTTCCTTTACCTGCTGGATATTCCTCTGTCTCTTCATCCTGTTTATATTGCTGTGTTTTGGGTGGCCTTTCTGTATTCTGGCAGTTTGTGAAGTTTTCTTTATTGTGGAGTTTCCTCGCTGTGGGTGGGATTGTATGGGTAGTTTGTCAAGGTTTCTTGGTTAGAGAAGTTTGCCTCAGTGTTCTGGTGGGTGGAGCTGGATTTCTTCTCTCTGGAGTGCAATGAAGTGTCCAGTAATGAGTTATAAGATGTCAGTGGGTTTGGAGTGACTTTGGGCAGCCTGTATATTGAAGCTCAGGGCTGTGTTCCTGTGTTGCTAGAGAATTTGTGTGGTATGTCTTGCTCTGGAACTTGTTGGCCCTTGGATGGTGCTTGGTTTCAGTGTTGGTATGAAGGCATTTGATGAGCTCCTGTTGATTAATATTCCCTGGAGTCAGGAGTTCTCTGGTGTTCTCAGGATTTGGACTTAAGCCTTTTGCTTCTGGTTTTCAGTCTTATTTTTACAGTAGTCTCAAGACTACTCCATCTATACAGCACCATTGATAAAACATCTAGGTTAAAGATGAAAAGTTTCTCCACAGTGGGGGACACCCAGAGAGTTTCACAGAGTTACATGGAGAAGAGAAGAGGGAGGAGGGAGTTAGAGGCGACCCGAAAGAGAGGAGGTGGAATCAAAAGAGGAGGGAGCAAGCTAGCCAGTAATCACTTCATTATGTGCGCTCCACAGTCTGGACCGCTCAGAGATGTTCACGGAGTTATACAGAGAAGAAAAGAGGGAGGAAGGAGACAGAGGTGGCCAGGAGGATAAAGGGGGGGAATCAAAAGGAGAGAGACAGATCCAGCCAGTAATCAGTTCCCTAAGTGTTCTCCACCATGTGGAACACACAAAGAGAGTCACAGCGTTGGGTAGAGAAGATATGGGGGAGGGAGGAGATAGAGGTGACCTGGTGGAGAAAAATGAGAGTCCAAAGGGGGAGAGAGAAGTCAAGCCAGTAATCTTGCTCCCAAGTAAAAATGGGTACTGAAGATTGGGTTCTTAAAGGTACAAAATTGATAACAAATACCAAAAATCAAAGATTAAAAATCTAGAGTAGAGGTTGGATTTTCAATAATACAATATTAAAGAAAAGAGAAAAAAGAAAAAAAAACAAAGTCACAAAAATTACAAAATATATATATATGAAGTTTGATTTAAAAATAGGGTCTTTCTCTTTTTTTTTTGCAAAAATTTCTTTTGCAAAATAATAGTAGGTTATAAAGATAAAAATTAAAGGAGTAATAGAGGACTTAAAATTTAAAAAAATAAAAAATGATAGTAAAAATAGTAAAAATATATCTAGGACTTTCTCTGGTGTTGTTGTGGGCAGTGTGGGATCAGTTCATTTTTGGATAGTTCCTTGGTCTGGCTTATATTTCTCAAGATCTATAGGCTCCTTGCCATGTAGTCAGTACTAACTACAGGGTTTTAATCTATTGCACCTGTCACTTCCAAGACGGTTCCCTCGGTTTTAGCTTCTTCTGTTTGCTGGTCTCTTCAGTGTCTGATTTCCACCCTGACACAAAGGGGGTGGTGGTGGTCGCTTTTTAAGCCTCACTTGTTCAGTCGCAGCTGTGGGGAGGGAGGGACGCTGCAAACAAATAACACTGGCGTGTGCTCACAGTGTCTCAGCCACACTGGGCCTGTCCCTGCTCATGGCGCATGTGCCCTCCCTGCCCACACTGCTCAGGCTCTAGGTTGCTCCACCGGTAACCATCCGAGGCCGCCCTGGGCTGCATGCACCTCCCAGGTCTAAGCCACTCAGGTTCAGGCACTTGGGTAGTCCTCAGAGGTGCAGATTCTGTTGGGCCTGCATTTTGTGCCCCTCCCAGGTCCGAGCAGCTCAGGTGATGAGGTGTTTGGCGAGCGCAGTTGCTGCAACTTATCGCCTCCCTCATCCCTGCCGCTTGGTTTTCTGGGTGTACAACTGGCACGCCTTCTCAGGTGGATGTTGACTGTCCAGAACCCTCAGAAGCCTTTGTTAGCAAAGAAGCCTGCTTGCAGTTAGGTAGATAATGCCTCTCTGGGGCTGCGATTGCCCGTTCTGGCTCTGGCTGCCTGTCACTAGAGGGGCATGGTCTGCAGCGGGATAGCTTTGTTCAGTCCTTTGTTCTGTGAGCGGGCCTGACGGTATCTTAGGTTAGGGCTTTTCACGTGGTACTATCCCACAGTCTGGCTTGCTAGCCCAACTTAGTTCCCTCAGATTGTGCTTGGGGCATTCAGGCCCAGTCCTTACTCTAAGCAATGCAGCCTGCGCCTCCCTGCCTAACCCCCACTTGCTAGTGGCGGGTGCAGGCCTCTGCGCTGCTTCTCCGCTGGGGGAGTTACCGCTGGACATGTAATTTGTGGGTTTTAATTATTTATTTATTTTTCCTCCCAGTTATGTTGCCCTTTGTGGTTCCAAGGCTTGCCACAGACTCGGAAGTGAGAGTGTTTCCTGGTGTTTGGAAACTTCTCTTTTTTTAAGACCCCTTTCCCGGGATGGAGCTCCATCCCTACCTCTTTTGTCTCTCTTTTTGTCTTTTATATTTTTTCCTACCTCCTTTTGAAGACAATGGGCTGCTTTTCTGGGTGCCTGATGTCCTCTGCCGGCATTCAGAAGTTGTTTTGTGGAATTTACTCAGAGTTTAAATGTTCTTTTGATGTTGTGGGTGAGAAAGTGTTCTCCCCGTCCTATTCCTCTGCCATCTTAGGACCGCCTCTCTCAACTACTTCTGATATGGTATCTGAAGATACCACTCTACTGAAATGACACTTGGCAATTTTAGCTGTTGTTTCTGTAAGTTTCAATGAAATGTGGCCCATTTTACTTGCACTTTTTATTGTATCTGGCACTGTCAATCACTCCCTCTTCTTATGTTGTTCTAGACACATTGTTTGTACAATATCTACACTTCTGGTTTTTGTCTGCCTTTCTTGTTTCTCCTTCATTAGAACCTCTTCTCCTATTCATCTATTTCTCACTTCACCTGTACATCATCTTCTCTGCTTATTTTGCCTTTTCTTTGAAAATTGATGAAACCATGATGTCAATTTATCATTTAAAATTTGATAATTATCCAAAATTGCATATTTGATATGATCTCTTTCAAGTTTAAACATTTTCACCTGATAATTTCACACTCCCTGAAAGCACACAGGTTCACAATGGAATACCTCCTCAACTGCATCTCTGTTCACTCCTTGCTTTACTTCCTGTTTCCTGTACTAAAACAAAAATCCAACATGGATTGCCCTATATTAGTAACTGAGATCAAGCTAGAGTTTTCTCAGAAAAACACTAACTTGAAACTCTTTGACTCTGCAGGTATTTTCACTTAATTATGCTGTTTCCCTGACTTAAACACAGGAAGTTCTATTTGTTTGGCAGCCTTCAGTAATGGAGAGTGGCTCTAGAAACACACCATAGTGAGAGTCGGGTATTGTTGTCATCTTAGGTAGACTACCTGTTTGGAAAGTGGTTTTATCTAACCATTTATGATTTTCCCCTCCTCATGACTCCATCTGTTTGTTCCTTCTGACCTATATCTGGCATTTAGTGACTTGTTCCTCTGTTTTCTGTTCAGGTTCTTTCAAGGAATCTCTTAACTTCTCAAACCACAGTAAGACCTAGGTGTTTTGACACATGCTATGCTTACACTTAAAGATGGTAACAATAACCCTGTGTACGAGACAGCAAAAGAGACACTGATGTATAGATCAGTCTTATGGACTCTGTGGGAAAGGGAGAGGGTGGGGAGATTTGGGAGAATGGCATTGAAACATGTATAATATCATGTATGAAATGAGTCACCAGTCCAGGTTTGATGCACAATACTGGATCCTTGGGGCTGGTGCACTGGGACGACGCAGAGTGGGGGTATGGGGGGGAAGGAGGGAGGAGGGTTCAGGATGGGGAACACAGGTATACCTGTGGCAGATTTTTTTTGATATTTGGCAAAACTAATACAATATTGTAAAGTTTAAAAATAAAATAAAATTAAAAAAAAGCTCATTGAATGTAATAACCACAGAACAGAAAGGGTCTGAGAAAGAGAATTAATTCTACATAATATTTACCCTAGACCTAGGTACTTACACTATTTTGGATAGTCACGATATTCAAATCTTTCTAGACAAAGTGAGAATTTCTGACAGTATTAGACTGATATTTGTTTTTCTGTGCCAAACAGGAAGCAAGTGAATAAACACAAGTCCTAGGTGAATTAGGTTTTAAAGTCACTTATGAATGTTTTGTGTATTCTTCTGGCAAAGATCCTGAAACAAACAGCAGTAGGGACAGTTTCCTCAGATAAGTGAAGAATCTACAATGACATTTAACAGAGAACTTTCACATAAAATAAAAATAAAATGATAAAGCTCAAGCCTATCTTTCCTTCATCTTGTTTAATAACATCTATAGTTTTTAAGTGCTGCTCTCAGAATACAATTATCCCTTGATCCTTCTAACTTAATTTTACCATTGTTGCTGTTGTTTAGTCAATAAGTCATGTACAACACTTTTGGGGCTTCATGGACTGTAGCCAATCAGGCTCCTCTGTCCATGGGATTACCCAGGCAAGAATATTGGAATGGGTTGCCATTTACTTCTTCAGGGAAATCTTCCCAACCCAGGGACTGAACCCTGCATTGGCCAGTGGATTATTTACCACTGAGCCACCAGGGATGCCCTAATTTTATCTTAAGTAATTGTTACTTATTACAAACTAGATACAAGCTTATTTTATTTGTGGTTACTCTCAGCAAATATTTTTTGGTTTTGTTTATGCTTTTTCATTTTTCTTTTTATAATTTTGACAAAATACATATAACATAAAGTTTACCAATTCAATTCAATTAAGGGTACATTTCAGCAACATTAAGTACATTTCCATTGTTCTGTATTACATTGATATATTGTGACTTCCATTCTGTCTGCCCTCGGATAGATAAGGATAAGAGGCTTGTGTAATCAAAATGGACTAAAGACCTAGATGGAAGGCCAGGCACTATAAAACTCTTAGAGGTAATCAGAGGCAGAACACTTTTTGGCATAAATCACAAAAGATCATTTTTGACCCATCTCCTCAAATAATAAAAATTACAATAAAACAAAAATAAATAAATGGACTATGTGGGAGAGGGAGAGGGTGGGAAGATTTGGGAGAATGGCATTGAAACATGTAAAATATCATGTATGAAAAGAGTTGCCAGTCCAGGTTCGATGCACAATACTGGATGCTTGGGGCTAGAGCACTGGGACGACCCAGAGGGATGGTATGGGGAGGGAGGAGGGAGGAGGGTTCAGGATGAGGAGCACATGTATACCTGTGATGGATTCATTTTGATATTTGGCAAAACTAATACAATATTGTAAAGTTTAAAAATAAAATAAAATAAAAAAAAATCTGAACTAATGCTGATAATATAAAGAAGGCATCAGCATTCAGCATAAGACACGATCAATAGTATCCTTCAAATTAGTCCAAAACAAGAAAAAGACAAAAATCAGGCTAAGTTACAGTCTTGTTTGAAACTATGCTCTAGAAATCAGTTATTTGTGGACATTAAAAGAAAAACACAACATTGAATATGTGTGTTAACATATTAAGGGTAATACACAGCAATAAAAATGTACTTAATACTCCTTTAAACAAGCTGAGATAGGAAATTTTATTTTATATGCATTTAGTCAAAGTTATAAAAAATAATATAAGGAAAACAAATTTGTATTGAGTGTAATCACACATAATACAAACACAGGTAAATTATTTTCAGAAGATGTCAAAAGAATGAGCAATTTTGAAAGAAAACTATGAAAATGAAAATATTTAACTGTATTAATAAGCAAAAATAAATAGTAAGATATATAATCTTATTAAAAAGTATAGCATATAAATATAGACATGAAAAATGTCATGATCAGAAAAATATGAATTTTTTTCTGAAATGTAACATGAGATTCTATTTCAGGAAAATCCACAAACAAGTTGAAGACCAGTAAAAAGCTGGGGAAAATAGTTACAATCCACACAACAGACAATATGTCAATATACACAGAAGTAATAGCAATAATGCTGACTTTTAGGGAATATAGAAAACTGAAAGTTATTTGCACAAAATGATTTTTGCATCACAGTTGATAATTTATTTAGAAATAAATGAGATACATTTATTAAAAATTGTAGAATTTTATAACAATATCAACTTGAGGTAGTCATTTTTGTAATAGCAAAATTTTTTTTTTTTAGAAATAACAAAGATTCAATTGTTAGAACTGATTTCAATTTATGATGGAATGCCCCAAGAGGAATATTACATAGTTTCCCAAATGATAATGTAAATTTATAATTATTAAGGTAACAAGTAGTTTATTTAAAACTTTTTATTAAGTAGTTTGAAAAGCAACTTGTAAATAAAGTTTACATTTTGAAATAACCAATTAATAAAAATATATGTATATAGGAGATATCTGGAATGTTGTAATGTGAGATATTAAGATTGGTTTTCATATTGAAGTTTAACTTTTCTATTTTATTAATTTATTATATATTAAATATCAATTTTAGATAATAATTAGTGAAAACTTTATAATTTTTAATAAATAGTAATATATTACTATATATTATAAAAAATAAGCAGAGTTAGATATATGTGTTAAAATGTTAAGGATAATACATAATGGTAAAGTGAAAAGAGAAAGTGTTAGTTGTTCAGTCTTGTCTGACTCTTTGCAACCCCATGGACTTAGCCCATCAGCTCCTCTGTCTACTGAATTCTTCAGGCAAGGATACTGGAGTGGGTTTTCCACTCCCTTCTGCAATGATAGGAATGTACTTAATACTACTGAATTGTACCTTTTAGGTAGTTGAGATGGTAAATTTTATGTTATATGTAATTTACAAAATTAAGAAAAATAACATGAGAAAGTATAAAGAAAACCAAGAGAAATATACTGAGAATAGCAAGAAATAAAACAAAATCCATATCTAGTTTATAATAAATAACAATTAGGGTAATTTTAAGTTAAAAGGAGCAAGGGGTAAGTGTATTCTGTGAGCAGCTATTAGCAGCTGTAGATGTTATTATTGGACAAGAGGAAGAAAAGGTAGGCTTGCACTTTATCATTTTATTTTTATTTTATGTAAGAGTTCTGTGTTGAATATCACTGTGAAATCTTCAGTTCTCTGAGGACACTGGCCCCAGGTTGCACATTTCAAAATTTTCCCCAGAAGATCACACTAGAGATTCATAATTAACTTTAAACCTAATTCACCTAGGACTCATGTGTGTTTACTTGGTTTCCTGTTTGGCACATAAAACAAATATGAATCTTGTTATGGTCAGAAATTCTAAGTTTGCCAGGAAGTTTGAATATCATATCTATCCAAACTGGAGAGTTCCTGATATTCCTCCCAACGCTGGGGTAGCAAATACCTTTCAAAGAAACACAAATGCTATGGCAGGAAAGCCTTAGCAACATGTTAGAAATGATAGGATTGGATAAATTAGAGTCATCTCACTGCCTATGAGGTAAGTGTGGGTCCATGAGTAAGAGTGACCAGATGTCCAGGTAAAGTTTACAAAAAATGTTTTTCTTTATCCCAGGATGTCCAGGGATAAATAGCCAACTGAAACCACAACATTTCTGGTCTTTGAGAGACAGAAAATTATTATCTCTTATAAACAGTTTAATCAGATCAGATCAGATTAGATCAGTCGCTCAGTCGTGTCCGACTCTTTCGCAACCCCATGAATCGCAGTACGCCAGGCCTCCCTGTCCATCACCAACTCCCGGAGTTCACTCAGACTCACGTCCATCGAGTCAGTGATGCCATCCAGCCATCTCAACCTCTGTCGTCCCCTTCTCCTCCTGCCCCCAATCCCTCCCAGCATCAGAGTCTTTTCCAATGAGTCAACTCTTCGCATGAGGTGGCCAAAGTACTGGAGTTTCAGCTTCAGCATCATTCCTTCCAAAGAGATCCCAGGGCTGATCTCCTTCAGAATGGACTGCTTGGATCTCCTTGCAGTCCAAGGGACTCTCAAGAGTCTTCTCCAACACCACAGTTCAAAAGCATCAATTCTTCGGTGCTCAGCCTTCTTCACAGTCCCACTCTCACATCCATATACGACCACAGGACAAACCATAGCCTTGACTAGAGGAACCTTTGTTGGCAAAGTAATGTCTCTGCTTTTGAATATGCTGTCTAGGTTGGTCATAGCTTTCCTTCCAAGGAGTAAGCATCTTTTAATTTCATGGCTGCAGTCACCATCTGTAGTGATTTTGGAGCCCAGAAAAATAAAGTCAGACACTATTTCCATTGTTTCCCCATCTATTTCCCATGAAGTGGTGGGACCAGATGCCAGATCTTTGTTTTCTGAATGTTGAGCTTTAAGCCAACTTTTTCACTCTCCATTTTCACTTTCATCAAGAGGCTTTTGAGTTCCTCTTCACTTTCTGCCATAAGGGTGGTGTGTCGTCTGTGTATCTGAGGTTACTGATATTTCTCCTGGCAATCTTGATTCCAGCTTGTGTTTCTTCCAGTCCAGCATTTCTCATGATGTACTCTGCATATAAGTTAAATAAACAGGGTGACAATATACAGCCTTGATGAACTCCTTTTCCTATTTTGAACCAGTCTGTTGTTCCATGTCCAGTTGTAACTGTTGATTCCTGACCTGCATACAAATTTCTCAAGAGGCAGATCAGGTGGTCTGGTACTCCCATCTCTTTCAGAATTTTCCAGTTTATTGTGATCCACACAGTCAAAGGCTTTGGCATAGTCAATAAAGCAGAAATAGATGTTTTTCTGGAACTCTCTTGCTTTTTCTATGATCCAGTGGATGTTGGCCATTTGATCTCTGGTTCCTCTGCCTTTTCTAAAACCAGCTTGAACATCAGGAAGTTCACGGTTCACATATTGCTGAAGCCTGGCTTGGAGAATTTTGAGCATTACTTTACTAGCATGTGATATGAGTGCAATTGTGCAGTAGTTTGAGCATTCTTTGGCATTGCCTTTCTTTGGCATTGGAATGAAAACTGACCTTTTCCAGTCCTGTGGCCACTGCTGAATTTTCCAAATTTGCTGGCATATTGAGTGTAGCACTTTCACAGCATCATCTTTCAGGATTTGGAATAGCTCAACTGGAATTCCATCTCCTCCACTAGCTTTGTTCTTAGTGATGCTTTCTAAGGCCCACTTGACTTCACATTCCAGGATGTCTGGCTCTAGGTCAGTGATCACACCATCGTGATTATCTGGGTCGTGAAGATCTTTTTGTACAGTTCTTCTGTGTATTCTTGCCATCTCTTCTTAATATCTTCTGCTTCTGTTACGTCCATACCATTTCTGTCCTTTATCGAGCTCATCTTTGCATGAAATGTTCCTTTGGTATCTCTGATTTTCTTGAAGAGATCCCTAGTCTTTCCCATTCTGTTGTTTTCCTCTATTTCTTTGCATTGATCGCTGAAGAAGGCTTTCTTATCTCTTCTTGCTATTCTTTGGAACTCTGCATTCAGATGTTTATATCTTTCCTTTTCTCCTTTGTTTTTCATTTCTCTTCTTTTTGCAGCTATTTGTAAGGCCTCTCCAGATAGCCATTTTGGTTTTTTGCATTTCTTTTCTATGGGAATGGTCTTGATCCCTGTCCCCTGTACAATGTCCTGAACCTCATTCCATAGTTCATCAGGCACTCTATCTATCAGATCTAGGCTCTTAAATCTGTTTCTTACTTCCACTGTATAATCATAAGGGATTTGATTTAGGTCATACCTGAATGGTCTAGTGGTTTTCCCTACTTTCTTCAATTTAAGTCTGAATTTGGCAATAAGTTCATGATCTGAGCCACAGTCAGCTCCTGGTCTTGTTTTTGCTGACTGTATAGAACTTCTCCATCTTTGGCTGCAAAGAATATAATCAATCTGATTTCAGTGTTGGCCATCTGATGATGTCCATGTATAGAGTCTTCTTTTGTGTCTCAGCAATTAGAGAGATTAAATAGTTAATAGGGGATCCCCTGGTGGCTCAGCTGGCAAAGAATCTGCCAGTAATGCAAAAGACCTGGGTTCAATCCCAGGGTTTAGAAGACCCCCTGGGGAAGGGAATGGCAACCCACTCCAGTATTCTTGACTGGAGAATTCCATGGACAGAGGAGCCTGGTTCGTTGGGTCTCAAAGAGTCGGACACGCCTGAGTGACTAACACACACACATCACACAAATAAATAATTAATTAAATTTTGATTAAAAGAAACCTGATTTCATAATTTTGAATTGATCGAGGATACTGATGAGACTGGGGTTTGAACTAACAAATATCAGGCAACTTAAAAATAGGTGCAATGAAGGACTTCTAGAAGCAGTCTTGAATTGGACATTATTTGCTGATATGATTAAGATCTTTGCACTCTTTAAAACATTCTGTTCTCTAAAAGGCAAGACAAGTAAAGAGGCATCCATCAAACAATAGTGATAATTTATTTTTCAAGATATTTATGAGCAAGGACAGAGTCTGAAATTTCCAGAGTTGTGAAAGTCACCAAATAAATGTCTCAAGACTGAAGAAAAAAAGATAGGTGGGTTGTACCTGCAATCCTTTTTTGTAATCTGAGTCTGTTATTCTCTTTAATTATCCTGATGATTTAATCTGTTGTTTATATTTGTTTAGTTTATTGTTATATATGTGATGCTCACATATTTGGAAGAGACCCTGGCTCATCCTAAAATATGTTTTTAGACAGTCTGCCCTCCCCCTCTTTAATGGAATCTATAAACTCTGGGAGGTTTACTAGGGGAAATGGGCACATGAGTAGCTCTCACTTTTGCAGGAAAGGAATATATTAAAGCAATCAAGTGATGCTGTCACAATCCAGGTAATTGGAACTTCTAGCAGAAATTATGTTTTTATCTTTAAAAAATTTACTGATGGCCTTGGTCAAAATTTGGGGAGCAAAATCATTTCAGTAGATGTTAGTGTATTGAGTTGGTGTTGGCTGAGGAACAACCACAGAGCAGTTGTTGGTCCAAATCCACAACTGTATTCCTGAATCTCTGGTATTGTTATTTTAGTGTCAGGTGTTTTGAAGAAGCATGAATTGAAGGCATAAAAGGGAAGCTATTTCTTTGCCAAACAGTGTTTGCCTTTCGGCCTTGATGCAAGTGTTTTTTATGTGCTGAGTGGAGAGGTTATAGTGCCATTTAAGAGCCACCTAATGGACTTCCCTGGTGGTCCACTGGTTATGAGTTCTGGCGATGAAGGGACACATGTTCCATCCCTGGTCTGGGGAGATCCCACATGCCACCAGTCAGCTAAGCCCATTCACCAAACTTCAGAGTCCATGATCTAGAGCCCACACTCTGCAATGAGAAGCCACCATGAAGAAAATCCCAAAATTGCAACTAGTGTATAGCTCTCATTCACTGCATATAGAAGTATACACAAAACAAGGAAGACAAATCACAGTCAAAAATGAAAATAAAAATAATAAAGTATATAAACAGATAACAAAATAAATAAAATAAAACTCACCTAGAACATTTCATCAACAAATGTAAAAACCAACAAGAATCCTTGGAATTAGAGTCAGAGATATGTAAAAAGTTAGAAGTGTCAGAGTAGTTATTAAATTGATTCCATATATTATACAATATAAACTGATCTATGTCTAAGGGTAAATATTATCTTGAATTAATTCTATATCTCAGAATCTGTCAGTTCTGTGGTTATTACATAAAATGAGATTTTTGAATAGGATGTGATATAAAGTGTGACAAAACCCATAGGTCTTAAACTGGCTTGAGAGTTTAGGAGACTGCTTAGAGGAGTCTAAACAGAACAAAGAGGAACAAGTCACTAAATGCCAGTTATAGATTGGGAGCAGCAAACAAGTAGAATCATGAGGAGTGGAAGGGAACAAATGGTTAGGGAAAACTACTTTCTGGACAGTAGCCCACCTAAGATGACTACAATACCTGACTCTCAGGATGGTGTGCTTCTAGAGCCACTCTCCATTACTCCAAGACCAGCAAACTTCCCCAAGACCAGATAGAGCTTCCTCTGTATGAATCAGGGAAAAAACATAATTAAATGAAAATACTTGCAATGTTGATAGACTTTCAAGATAGGGTTATACTAAGAAAATTCTAGCTTGATCTCAGTTGTTAATATAGGTCAGTCAACACTAAATTTTGGTTTTAGTACAGCAAACAAGGATTAATAACCTCAGGTATGCATATGACCACCATTATGGCAGAAGGTGAAAAGGAACTAAATAGCTGCTTTGAAAGTAAAAGAGGAGAGTGGAAAAAACTGATTTAAAACTCAACATTTAAAAAACTAAGATGAGGGCATCTGGTTCCATCACTTCATGGCAAATAGATGGGGAAACAGTGGAAACAGTGAGAGATTTTATTTTGGGGGGCTTCAAAATCACTGCAGGTGGTGACTGCAGCCATGAAATTGAAAGATGCTTGCTCCTTGGAAGAAAAGCTATGATCAACCTAGACAGCATATCAAAAGCAGAGACAATACTTTGCCAACAAAAGTCCATCTAGTCAAAGCTATGGTTTTTCCAGTAGTCATGTATGGATGTGAGAGTTGGACTATAAAGAAAGCTGGGCACTAAAGAATTGATGTGTTTGATCTGTCGTGTTGGAGAAGACTCTTGAGAGTCCCTTGCATGGAGATCAAACCAGTCAATCATAAAGGAAATCAGTCCTGAATATTCACTGAAGTACTGATGCTGAAGGTGAAACTACAATATTTTGGCCACCTGATGCAAAGAACTGACTCATTGGAAAAGACCCTGATGCTGGGCAATATTGAAAGCAGGAGGAGAAGGGGATGACAGAGGATGAGATGGTTGGATGGCATCACCGACTTGATGGACTTGAGTTTGAGCAAGCTCCAGAAGTTGGTGATAGGGAAGCCTGGCGTGCTGCAGTCTATGGGGTTGCAAAGAGTCGGGCACGACTGAGCAACTGAACTGAACTGAACACCAAACATGGAATAAGGCAGAGAGTGAACAGAGGTAGTGGAGATGGCATTCCATTTTAAACATGTGTGCTTTGAATGAGTGTGAAATTGCCAGGTGATGATGTTTAGCATTGAAAGTGTGTGTTAAAGTGTGTTAGTTGCTCAGTCATGCCCAATTCTTTGTGACCCCATGGACTGTAGCCCACTAGGCTCCTCTGTCCGTGAGATTTTCCAGGCAAGGATACTGGAGTGGGTTGCCATTTCCTTCTCCAGGGGATCTTCCCAACCCAGGGATCGGTCCTGGGTCTCCTGCACTGCAGGCAGATTCTTTATCCACTGAGCTACAAGGGAAGCATTGAAACAGATCATATCAAATATGAAACATTTTTAAATTACCAAATTTTAAGTGATAGATTGAAGTCAAGATATTTCACAATTTCCACAAAAAAGTCATAGATAAGCAGAAGATGATGTAGGGGTGAAGTGTGAGAAATATCAATGTTATAAAGATGAGTAGTGGAAAAGGTTGTTATAAAGGAGAAACCGAAAGGGCAGAACAAAAACCAGGAGTATGGATATTGTGCAGACAATGTGTTTATAGCAATCTAAGTAGAAGAAGTGATTGACAGTGACAAATTACAACAAAACTTGCAAAGAATATGATCTACACTTCGTTGAAACATAACAGCTACAACTGCAAGAAATAATTGCTACAAATAACAGTTTCAGTGGAGTGCTGTGCTCAGAAACCATATTGGAAGTAGTTGAGGAATAGATTGGAAATTGGATGCAGTTATACTAAAGCTAATGATGAAAGTTCATTTGGAGAAATTCACAGTAAAGGTCTAGGAAAGAATTTTCATTACAGGAACTCTCCTCTGTAGATTAAGTATAGGTTTTGTCATGGCAGTGGAACAGAGTCCTCAAATGCTTTTGCAAATGGATAAAGAAACACTTAAATGTTTTTAATGTATCAAAAAAGGGAGCTTCAACCAGATAATTAACCTGTGCAAAATTTCAATTAGTGATAAAAGAAAAATTCTTAGAAAACAGGATATTCTAAAGTTCATGATTTTATTGATCCTAGGGAACAAGTTTGTTATGAGAAAAATCAGTTCCAAAATAGAAAGTAAAAGCATGACATACTTTTAAAGATGTTTTAAAATATGTTTTACTTAGACAATATGATTTAACAAGCCCCTAAAAAATGAAATGTGTTTTATAAGTACAGGTTATTACCATTTAGCATGCTATAAAATCAATTTTGTGATATTGGTATTTTTTGTTTATTTTAAAGTTGATGTATATTTGATTTACACTATTATGTTAGTTTGACACACACAGCATAAAGATTCAATATTTTTAGAGATTTTATAGAAAACCTCAGAGATCAAGGCATGTTCAGATTGATATTGAAATTTTTGTTGTAGATATATGTTTGTATATATATGTGTGCTTTGTTTGTGTGTCCATACACTGAACTACAATATAAAACGTACATTTTAGCATATTTCGAGGTCCAAAATATTTGGGAGCTAAGTTTCTAGCCTACCACAGATATACCAACAGAGCTTACACCATGAATTAATTAAAATACTCATTATTTAGAAAGAAGATACATATAAATGGCTTGACTTGACTTATCTAAACAAAATCTACATGTGAAATGTAAACCATTTTCTTACACTCTTCTCAGATTTTCCTTCCAACAGTTTAACAGACTGGACAGTTTTAGCAGACTGGACAGAAGTCCATACCCAGAAATGAGAAACCACACACCAGCAGTCAGTTTCATCCTCCTGGGATTAACAGATGACTTACAAATGCAGATTTTGATTTTCACATTTCTACTCATCACCTACATATTGAGTATAGCTGGAAACCTGATCATCATCATCCTCATATTAGTGGATTCTCATCTTAAATCTGCAATGTACTATTTCCTCCAAAATTTTTCCTTCTTAGATATCTCATTCACTTCTGCCTGCATTCCTAGATTCTTGTATAGTATATCAACAGGTGACAGGTCCATTACCTATAATGCTTGTGTAGCCCAACTATTTTTTACCTATGTGTTTGGAATGACAGAATTTTTTCTCTTGGCCACCATGTCCTATGATCGCTATGTAGCCATCTGCAAACCCCTGCATTACATGACCATCATGAACCACAGATTCTGCAAAATGCTTACCTTCTGCTGTTGGATGACCACTTTCTTGATTATATTTCCACCATTTTGCTTGGGACTGAACCCGGAATTCTGTGACTCTGTCATTGATCACTTCTTCTGTGACGTTAATCCACTTCTGAAGATCTCATGCTCAGATCTATGGTTCATTGAGGAGATGACCCTTGTTGGCTCCGTGTTGATATATATCATGACTCTCATATGTGTGGTTTTGTCTTACATGTTTATCATCAGAACAGTTCTAAGATTCCCCTCTGCCCAGCAAAGGACAAAAGCTTTTTCCACCTGTTCTCCCCACTTTATTGTGGTTTCTATTACTTATGGAAGCTGCATCTTTGTCTCTATCAAACCTTCATCAAAAGATGAATTGGCTATTAATAAGGAAGTAGTAATACTTATGACTTCCATTTCCCCCATGTTAAACTTATTTATTTATACTCTGAGGAACAAACAAGTGAAATGTGCCTTTAATGATTTAGTCAAAAGAATTTTATTGGTTTCAAAGAGCTAGGAGAATGTTGATAGGATCCCTAAACAATTTTCTTTTGTGTGTATCCTATTTTATCTCTTCTTGAACTAGGTTTGGTCTTCCATTCTTCATTGACCCTGATGAAGTCAACTCTGTGTGTGTGTGCTGGTCACTTCAGTTGTGTTTGACTCTTTGCAACCCTGTGGACTGTCCCCTCTAGGTCCCTCTGTCTATGGGATTCTCCAGGCAAGAATACTAGAGTGGGTTTACATGCCCTCCTCAGGGAACCTTCCCGACTAAGGGATCAAACCATGTCTCTTTCATCTCCTGCATTGACAAGGGGGTTCTTTGCTACTCATGCCATTTTAGAAACCCTTAGAATTACAAACATAGAAAAAATGAAAATTGTTGTTTCAGGATGTTCACTTTGAACTTTTCTTTCCCAGCACTGAAAAGATTGCATATAATTTCTCTAAACAATTTCTACAAATTGAGAGAAATAATAATAAAAAGAAAATACTATTTCTGAGTTTAACAGAGAAAAAATTCTCAAAACCTCAAAGTTTATTTTAAAGTAAAAAATAAGTATAAATATATAGAATTTCAATAAAGCTTTTATCGATAAGGAAGTTTAAAGTCACAGGTTACATAGTCATACAATGGATATAATTCATTGTAAAAATCATTTAATGACTGCCATGAGGACATTGATTAAAATAAAGAGAGAAATGTATTGCTTATTGCTGCTAAGGATTAAATTTTGCATTGTAATTCCATAAAGGAGATTGATACTGATGTACCAATTGAAATATGAAAGCACAAAGTTGTGGCAGCATGTCTAAGGAACCCCATAGGGCTAGTGTGTTAAGTTGCTTCAGTCATGTCCAACTCATTGTGACACTGTGGACTGTAGACTGCCAGGTTCCTCTGTCTGTAGGCTTTTCCAGGCAAGAATACTGGAGTGGATTGCCATTTCCTCCCCCAGGAGATCTTCCTGATCAGGCAATGTACCCACATCTCCTGAGTCTCCTGCATTGACAGGTAGGTTCTTTACCATTAGTGCCAAGTAGGGCTAGAAGAGTTACAAATAGGCCTAGAAGAGTGATAAATAAATAACAAGGAAGATGGAGAAATGAGACGATAATTAAAAGTAATGTCAACTAAATTATTTGCCTTTTGAAAAGCTTATATGATACTATACATGTTTCAATACAATATTGTAAAGTAAATATATATATATATAATACAAAAATAAAAAATTTAAATGTGAAAAGAAAAGCTTTAGTCATTTCAAGAGTTCAAAATATGCATGTAGTGATACCTCACAAGAAAGATCAGCATTTAATTATTTGTTAAATTCTTCACCATTTGAAGTGCTATTGTTCGTCATATTTAAACTTCCTTTGACTTTTGCTCGCTTTGAGGTTACTTATCTTATCATGGTCCCTGTAGGCAGGAAATTTCCACTCATGTCAACTTCCCAATGTTAGTGTTCAGTTCAGTTCAGTTGCCCAGTCGTGTCCGACTCTTTGTGACCCCATGAATCGCAGCACTCCAGGCCTCCCTGTCCAACACCAACACTCGGATTTCACTCAAACTCACCTCCATCAAGTCGGTGATGCCATCCAGCCATTTCATTCTCTGTCATTCCCTTCTCTTCCTGCCCCCAATCCCTCCCAGCATCAGAGTCTTTTCCAATGAGTCAGCTCTTTGCAAGAGGTGGCCAAAGTACTGGAGTTTCAGCTTTAGCATCATTCCTTCCAAAGAAATCCCAGGGCTGATCTCCTTCAGAATGGACTGCTTGGATCTCCTTGCAGTCCAAGGGACTCTCAAGAGTCTTCTCCAACACCACAGTTCAAAAGCATCAATTCTTCGGCACTCAGCTTTCTTCACAGTCCAACTCTCACATCCATACATGACCACAGGAAAAACCATAGCCTTGACTAGACAGACCTTTGTTGGCAAAGTAATGTCTCTACTTTTGAATATGCTATCTAGGTTGGTCATAACTTTCCTTCCAAGGAGTAAGTGTCTTTTAATTTCATGGCTGCAGTCACCATCTGCAGTGATTTTGGAGCCCCCAAAAATAAAGTCTGACACTGTTTCCACTGTTTCCCCATCTATTTCCCACGAAGTGATGGGACCAGATGCCATGATCTTTGTTTTCCGAATGTTGAGTTTTAAGCCAACTTTTTCACTCTCCTCTTTCACTTTCATCAAGAGGCTTTTGAGTTCCTCTTCACTTTCTGCCATAAGGGTGGTGTCATCTGCATATCTGAGATTATTGCTATTTCTCCCAGAAATCTTGATTCTAGCTTGTGCTTCTTCCAGCCCAGCATTTCTCATGATGTGCTCTGCATATAAGTTAAATAAGCAGTGTGACAGTATACAGCCTTGACGTACTCCTTTTCCTATTTGGAACCAGTCTTGTTCCATGTCCAGTTCTAACTGTTGCTTCCTGACCTGCATATAGGTTTCTCAAGAGGCAGGTCAGGTGGTCTGGCATACCCATCTCTTTCAGAATTTTCCACAGTTAATTCTGTACACACAGTCAAAGGCTTTGGCATAGTCAATAAAGCAGAAATAGATGTTTTTCTGGAACTCTCTTGCTTTTTCCATGATCCAGCAAATGTTGCCAATTTGATCTCTGGTTCCTCTGCTTTTTCTAAAACCAGCTTGAACATCTGGAATTTCACAGTTCAAGTATTGCTGAAGCCTGGCTTGGAGAATTTTGAGCATTACTTAACTAGTGTGTGAGATGAGTGCAATTGTGCGGTAGTTTAAGCATTCTTTGGCATTGCCTTTTTTAGGGATTGGAATGGAAACTGACATTTTCCAGTCCTGTGGCCACTGATGAGTTTTTCAAATTTGCTGGCATATTGAGTGCAACATTTTCACAGCATCATCCTTCAGGATTTGAAATAGCTCAACTGGATTTCCATCACCTCCACTAGCTTTGTTTGTAGTGATGCTTTCTAAGGCCCACTTGACTTCACATTCCAGGATGTCTGGCTCTAGGTCAGTGGTCACACCATCGTGATTATCAAGATCTTTTTTGTACAGTTCTTCTGTGTATTCTTGCCCCATCTTCTTAATATCTTCTGCTTCTGTTAGGTCCATACCATTTCTGTCCTTTATCGAGCCCATCTTTGCATGAAATATTCCCTTGGTATCTCTAATTTTCTTGAAGAAATCTCTAATCTTTCCCATTCTGTTGTTTTCCTCTATTCTTTGCATTGATCAGTGAGGAAGTCTTTCTTATCTCTTCTTGTTATTCCTTGGAACTCTGCATTCAGATGCTTATATCTTTCCTTTTCTACTTCGCTTTTTGCTTCTCTTCTTTTCACAGCTAATTGTAAGGCCTCCCCACACAGCCATTTTCCTTTTTTTGCATTTCTTTTTCATGGGGATTGTCTTGATCCCTGTCTCCTATACAATGTCACGAACCTCATTCCATAGTTCTTTAGGCACTCTGTCTATCAGATCTAGTCCCTTAAATCTATTTCTCACTTCCACTATATAATCATAAGGGATTTGATTTAGGTCATACCTGAATGATCTAGTGGTTTTCCCTACTTTCTTCAATTTAAGTCTGAATTTGGCAATAAGGAGCTCATGATCTGAGCCGCAGTCAGCTCCCAGTCTTGTTCTTGTTGACTGTATAGAATTCTCCATCTTTGGCTGCAAAGAATATAATCAATCTGATTTCAATGTTGACCATCTGGTGATGTCCATGTGTAGAGTCTTCTCTTGTATTTTTGGAAGACCGTGTTTGCTATGACCAGTGCGTTCTTTTGGCAAAGCTGTATTAGCCTTTTCCCTGCTTCATTCGGTATTCCAAGGCCAAATTTGCCTGTTACTCCAGGTGTTTCTTGACTTCCTAAAAGGTCTTGTAGGTCTTTTTTTTTTTTTTAATTTTATTTTTAAACTTTATATAATTGTATTAGTTTTGCCAAATATCAAAATGAATCCACCACAGGTATACATGTGTTCCCCATCCTGAACCCTCCTCCCTCCTCCCTCTCCATACCATCCCTCTGGGTCGTCCCAGTGCTCTAGCCCCAAGCATCCAGTATTGTGCATCGAACCTGGACTGGCAACTCGTTTCATACATGATATTTTACATGTTTCAATGCCATTCTCCCAAATCTTCCCACCCTCTCCCTCTCCCACAGAGTCCATAAGACTGTTCTATACATCAGTGTCTCTTCTGCTGTCTCGTACACAGGGTTATTGTTATCATCTTTCTAAATTCCATATATATGTGTTAGTATACTGTATTGGTGTTTTTCTTTCTGGCTTACTTCACTCTGTATAATAGGCTCCAGTTTCATCCACCTCATTAGAACTGATTCAAATGTATTATTTCTAATGGCTGTGTAATACTCCATTGTGTATATGTATCACAGCTTTCTTATCCATTCATCTGCTGATAGACATCTAGGTTGCTTCCATGTCCTGGCTATTATAAACAGTGCTGCGATGAACATTGGGGTACACGTGTCTCTTTCCCTTCTGGTTTCCTCAGTGTGTATGCCCAGCAGTGGGATTGCTGGATCATAAGGCAGTTCTATTTCCAGTTTTTTAAGGAATCTCCACACTGTTCTCCATAGTGGCTGTACTAGTTTGCATTCCCACCAACAGTGTAAGAGGGTTCCCTTTTCTCCACACCCTCTCCAGCATTTATTATTTGTAGACTTTTGGATTGCAGCCATTCTGACTGGCGTGAAATGGTACCTCATAGTGGTTTTGATTTGCATTTCTCTGATAATGAGTGATGTTGAGCATCTTTTCATATGTTTGTTAGCCATCTGTATGTCTTCTTTGGAGAAATGTCTGTTTAGTTCTTTGGCCCATTTTTTGATTGGATCATTTATTTTTCTGGAGTTGAGCTGTAGAAGTTGCTTGTATATTTTTGAGATTAGTTGTTTGTCAGTTGCTTCATTTGCTATTATTTTCTCCCATTCTGAAGGCTGTCTTTTCACCTTGCTAATAGTTTCCTTTGATGTTCAGAAGCCTTTAAGGTTAATTAGGTCCCATTTGTTTATATTTGCTTTTATTTCCAATATTCTGGGAGGTGGGTCATAGAGGATCCTGCTGTGATGGATGTCAGAGTGTGTTTTGCCTATGTTCTCCTCTAGGAGTTTTATGGTTTCTGGTCTTACTTTTAGATCTTTAATCCATTTTGAGTTTATTTTTGTGTATGGTGTTAGAAAGTGCTCTAGTTTCATTCTTTTACAAGCGGTTGACCAGATTTCCCAGCACCACTTGTTAAAGAGATTGTCTTTAATCCATTGTATATTCTTGCCTCCTTTGTCAAAGATAAGGTGTCCATATGTGGGTGAATTTATCTCTGGGCTTTCTATTTTGTTCCATTGATCTATATTTCTGTCTTTGTGCCAGTACCATACTGTCTTGATAACTGTGGCTTTGTAGTAGAGCCTGAAGTCAGGTAGGTTGATTCCTCCAGTTTCATTCTTCTTTCTCAAGATTGCTTTGGCTATTCGAGGTTTTTTGTATTTCCATACAAATTGTGAAATTATTTGTTCTAGCTCTGTGAAGAATACTGTTGGTAGCTTGATAGGGATTGCATTGAATCTATAAATTGCTTTGGGTAGTATACTCATTTTCACTATATTGATTCTTCCAATCCATGAACATGGTATATTTCTCCATCTATTAGTGTCCTCTTTGAGTTCTTTCACCAGTGTTTTATAGTTTTCTATATATAGGTCGTTTCTTTAGGTAGATATATTCCTAAGTATTTTTATTCTTTCCATTGCAATGGTGAATGGAATTGTTTCCTTAATTTCTCTTTCTGTTTTCTCATTATTAGTGTATAGGAATGCAAGGGATTTCTGTGTGTTGATTTTATATCCTGCAACTTTACTATAGTCATTGATTAGTTCTAGTAATTTTCTGGTTGAGTCTTTAGTGTTTTCTATGTAGAGGATCATGTCATCTGCAAATAGTGAGAGTTTTACTTCTTCTTTTCCAATTTGGATTCCTTTTATTTCTTTTTCTGCTCTGATTGCTGTGGCCAAAACTTCCAAAACTATGTTGAATAGTAATGGTGAAAGTGGGCACCCTTGTCTTGTTCCTGACTTTAGAGGAAATGCTTTCAATTTTTCACCATTGAGGATAATGTTTGCTATGGGTTTGTCATATATAGCTTTTATTATGTTGAGGTATGTTCCTTCTATTCCTGCTTTCTGGAGAGTTTTTATCATAAATGGATGTTGAATTTTGTCAAAGGCTTTCTCTGCATCTATTGAGATAATCATATGTTTTTTATTTTTCAGTTTGTTAATGTGGTGTATTACATTGATTGATTTGCGGAAAAATATGGAACGCTTCACGAATTTGCGTGTCATCCTTGTGCAGGGGCCATGCTAATCTTCTCTGTATTGTTCCAATTTTAGTGTATGTGCTGCCGAAGCGAGCACTGTCTTGTAGGTCTTCATAGGACCATTTAACTTCAGCTTCTTCAGTGTTACTAGTTGGGGCATAGACTTGGATTACTGTGATATTGAGTGGTGTGCCTTGGAAATGAACAGAGATCATTCTGTCGTTTTTGAAATTGCATCCAAGTACTGAAGTTCAGACTCTTTTGTTGACCATGATGGCTACTGCATTTCTTCTAATGGATTCCTGCCCACAGTAGTAGATATAATGGTCATTTGAGTTAAATTCACCCTTTCCAGTCCAGTTTAGTTTGCTGATTCCCAGAATGTTGATGTTCACTCCTGCCATCTCCTGTTTGACCACTTCCAATTTGCCTTGATTCATGGACCTAACATTCCAGGTTCTTATGTAATATTGCTCTTTACAGCATCAGACCTTACTTCTATCACCAGTCACATCCACAACTGGGTATTGTTTTTGCTTTGGCTCCATCCCTTCATTCTTTCTGGAGTTATTTCTCCACTGATCTCCAGTAGCATATTGGGCACGTACTGACCTGGGAAGTTCTTCTTTCAGTATCCTATCATTTTGCCTTTTCATACTGTTCATGGGGTTCTCAAGGCAAGAATACTGACGTGGTTTGCCATTCCCTTCTCCAGTGGACCACATTCTACAATAGATCATGTTCTAACATGATGATTTGAACTTTTGATAATGCTCATGAGAATTTTTATATGAAGATGAAAAATACAAAAGTAACATTTAGGATCAATCTGTGAACATGAAAGAAGAAAAGTATGGTGAAGGTATAATCCTGTTAAAAATGTTTATTTTTAAATTTTGGGATGAGAGAATAGAAATCAAAACTTATTAAAAATTTATGATACTGATAAATATCTGTATCTGATAATCAGTAACTGAAAATTACCCTACAATTATTATGGTCAAAAATTAAACTGGAAACATATGGAGAAATAAAAGTTAAAATAAATAAACTATTGCTAGCAAGTGGCATAAGTAGGATCCAAAACTATATTTATTGGTTTCAAATGGAATTCTTTGTTTAAGTAACTGTATCTGCCTCTGCAGAGACACCAAGAGTGTCTCAAGGAACAGCCCAAGGAATATCTACCAGCATTAAAATTTAGCAAGATATATGTCATAGATAAAATACAGAGATAAAAGTAAAATATAATGTATCATACACATACATTATTCATTGTATGGTAATAATAAATGATATTAATTGTAATTGGATAAAATACCAAACATTTTAGATTAAATTAAAAAATCAGCATACTGATACATGGAATTAAAGAGGAAGAGAAAATGAAAAAACAATAAAAGCAATAGAAGAGTGCCGGGGTCCAGCCCTGGCTGATCCAGGGAATTCGAAGGGGAGACAGCTTTGGCGATTACACTGGCTTTAATTAAATATAATCAAATATATAAAGAGTAATAGAATGAGAATAGCTCAGTAGGAAAATTCAGCGGAGAAAAGAGGCTGAGTAGCTTGGTTTACGTGGAAAATCAATATAACCTGTGACATCAGGCTAGCTCTGACCACGGAGGTTGCAGGCACCCTCTCGAATAGTGGAAGGTGCCCCACCGTAGGCACCTTCTCAAGTGGGTCTTAGAAGCCCAGGCAAATAAGTGGTCGCAGAGGACCCCTGCCCTCCAGATGGAAACCCAGCCAGAGGTTGAGAGAAAGAATGACGTGGGGAGACCAAGCTTCGGTGAGCAAGGCCCGTAGCTTTATTTTCAACAGGGGCTTTTATACCATAAGTTGCACATAGAGGATAATAGGGGGTGTGAAATCATGCAAAGTCAGCAGTCTTTGATCCTTATCGAAACCAGGGTTTCTTTTCTTCAAATTTATCATATACAAATGGTTTAGGTGATTTACATCATCTTCTGGCCAGAAGGTCTATTAACATTTTATGACTCTGACAAAGGTTTGTCAACTGTAAGACTTATTTTCTCTAAGAGTAATGATTTTAAACTTTGGTGCCATCCTCCGAAGGTGTTAGATAAAGTTGCATTCCTATAGGGCAGAGGTGCAGTGGGTTTACAACAAAGGAAAGAATTTATTACCTTAAGGGTCTAAAGTTGCTAACACCAAGGCCACTACTTATTTTTTCTACATACCAACTATATTAATCAATACACATTCAAGGATACAAAACAGGGGATGTGGAAACTTGGCAGCAAGCATTGGCTCATCAATGAAATCTACTAGTTTTATTCTGACAGTTTCTAACTCTCTGAGAGGCTCTAAGCTATTTGAATATCTTAGGCTTCCCATGCCTCTCGCGGCTGGGAGACTAAACAATCGTATGCATAGCTGTAGGAGTCTAGGTAAACTTGTCAGGCAAGTTAGAGAGCTATCTGAGGGGTTTGGATTTAAACACTCCTATTATGCCCAGGCAGAGAAGGCAATGGCACCCCACCCAGTACTCTTGCCTGGAAAATCCCATGGACGAAGGAGCCTGGTAGGCTGCAGTCCATGGGGTCGCTAAGAGTCGGACACGACTGAGCGACTTCACTTTCTCTTTTCACTTTGATGCATTGGAGAAAGAAATGGCAACCCACTCCAGTGTTCTTGCCTGGAGAATCCCAGGGACAGGGGAGCCTGGTGGGCTGCCATATATGGGGTCGCACAGAGTTGGACACGACTGAAGTGACTTAGCATAGCATTATGCCCAGGAACTTTATTAACTGGAGCTGTAAGTTAACTCCTTTTCAGAGAGAGCGAGATGGTCATGGGGGACAGCCCCCCATAAAGTCAGAGGTGAGAGCACAAAGCAGTAAAGTACACAGACTCTAGTTTTGGGGGTAGATACTCGAGAATATCCAGGGGGACTCCTGAGGCTCAATCCCGCCTTTGTGTATGCCGAGCCTCCTTCCTCATGACCTTTGCCATGGGCAGAATTCCTCACGCTGGCTCCCGGCAGAAAAGGAAAAGAGAAAAAATGGTCTTGTACTTTGAATCTTCAACCTCACTGAGAAAAGCCTGCTTCCAGACACTCTCCTTGATGCTAATCATCTGTTCTCCTAAGGCAGACTTCAAATGTAGAGCTAGAAGAAATTCCTGCGGGAATTTCTCAAAATCTTAGAGTGCTTGAGGGACAGGTTGTCCAAGTTCAGTCCTCTTCAGGGATCAAAAATGTTTCATGTCCTTGCAAATTTCAACCCAGAAAAAGCATCTGGGTCTAGAAACCCTAACCCTACAGCTATAGTTTAACTTCAGATTTCTGAAATATTTAGCTTCTCTGATTTTTTGATTCTGCCTATGCTATCAAGTTAAATATAGGATACATACATATGCATGTATATATATGTGTGTATTTATTTAAGATTTCAGTTCAGTTCAGTCACTCAGTCGTGTCCGACTCTTTGCGACCCCATGAATTGCAGCATGCCAGGCCTCCCTGTCCATCACCAACTCCCGGAGTTCACTCAAACTCATGTCCATTGAGTCGGTGATGCCATCCAGTCAACTCATCCTCTGTCGTCTCCTTCTCCTCCTGCCCCCGATCCCTCCCAGCCTCAGAGTCTTTTCCAATGAGTCAACTCTTCGCATGAGGTGGCCAAAGTACTGGAGTTTCAGCCTCAGCATCAGTCCTTCCAATGAACACCCAGGACTGATCTTTAGAATGGACTGGTTGGATCTCCTTTCAGTCCAAGGGACTCTCAAGAGTCTTCTCCAACACCACAGTTCAAAAGCATCAATTCTTCGGCGCTCAGCTTTCTTCACAGTCCAACTCTCACATCCATACATGACCACTGGAAAAACCATGGCCTTGACTAGATGGACTTTCGTTGGCAAAGTAGTGTTTACTATTTTTCTCCATGTGAGAGTTGCTTAGTCTATCTATACAGTTAAGATGAAGGGTGCAGTGTTTGCCTTCTGAATAGTCTTCACTGATATCAATTTATATAACTGTGGTTACAGTACTGATTCCTGCTTTCTTTAACCAAAAGTGCAAAGTCATTTTCTACACAAGCCTGGTTTATCCTCTGGGTTCACAGCTTGGTCACACACGTGAAGGGTATCCATATTAGTTTTCTAATGATAACTGGCTGCTAACTGATATTATTAAATCACACATTTCTTCAATATGCATTCCAAACAAATTGAAAAAAGGCACTGGAGTCAAGTAAGTGTAAATAATTGTTTCACTCACGATGAATGCAAACTGAAGGATATGTCTAAGATAATAGAACTTCCTTTACTGGCCTAATTTATTATACCTGTGGCATTAGAAGTATAGAACCCACTGCCAATTTAGGAGATGTAGTAGACATTGGTTTGATCCCTGGGTCAGGAAGATCCCCCTGGAGAAGGAAATGGCAACCTACTCCAGTATTCTTAACTGGAGAATCCCGTGGACAGAGGAGCTGGACTGTAATCTGTAAGGGTCACGAAGTTGGACACGACTGAAGTGACTTTGAAATCACACACTTCTGATGTCATAGGTGAGGACACTCGGCCCTAGGGAGCTAATTCAGAGGCAGATGCAGGGAAGAAGGCAGCTTGCTTGTCTTTCAGGTCACCAGTCATGGGTGGTGATGATACCTTCAACTCAGTAAGCAGATCTATTTTGTAGAAAGTTATTCAGTCATCTAGGTTTGATTTTATTAGTTTTAATTTTTTATTTTATACTGAAGTATAGGCAACTAAGAATGTTGTTATAGTTTTAGGTGTATAGCAATGCCACTCAGCCATACATATACATGTATCCATTCTGAGCAGAGTTTCATGTGCTATCCAATATTTTGTTGGTTATCTGTTTTAGACATAATAGTATGTACATATAGGTTTTAAACCATTCTCAAATGGTATTTTTAAACACTTATAAAGGGAGAAAAGACATAATAGTTGATGGAAAAGTACCCATTTCTCAGATGTCATAATTAGCAACATGTCACCTTCTGATCATTTATTTTTTGACTGTCATTTCACCTTATAGCATTTTACCCATACATACATTTTATTTTATTCACAAGTTTATCAGTAGGTGGAGGGAAGGGAAAATCACTCAGTTGTGTCCAACTATTTGTGACCCAATGGACTGTATAGTCCATGAAATTCTCCAGGCCAGAATACTGGAGTGGGTAGCTGTTTCCTTTTCAAGGGGACCTTCCCAACCCAGGCCTCCCACACTGGAGGTGAATTCTTTACGTGCCGAGCCACCAGGGAAGCCCAAGAATCCTGGAGTGGGTAGCCTATCCCTTCTCCAGCAGATCTTCCTGACCCAGGAATTGAACCAGGGTCTTCTGCATTGCAGGTGTATTCTTTACTAGCTGAGCTACCAGGGAAACCCTGGTATCAGTAGGTGTAGCTAACTGATAAGAAAATGTTCTTTTACTTCCACCATGCTGTTGTCCCATATATCAGTAAGTCAAAATAGATTCTCATATTCAGAGTGTATTCATACTTTCCTGGTTCACATAAAGGTTTTTTTTTTTAATTTTTATTTTTACTATTAGGTGTGTGAATCAAAATCCAAAGGAAATTCTTTATCTTGTTCAGTTGTTAGGTTACTTACCACTTTCTGTCTATTTTTTTCCCCGCATTTTATTTATTTTTTTAAAATTTATTTTAATTGGAGGCTAATTACTTTACAATATTGTGGTGGTTTTGGCTAAGATCAAGTGTAGTATCTGTCTATTCTTATAATGATGTAATTTTTTTTAACTTTAATTGATGGTGAAATGAAGTCATTTTAGTATAGAATGTCCTTGATTATTTAACTGATTGCTTACTTGCAGGATCACTGAAATTATTTCTCTAGTGCCTAGTTTCTTCTCATGTATTAATTAGATTTAATTTTGATTAAATTTAGATTAATATTTTTATCATATATGGGTGAATCTAAGCAATTTATTCTTATGAACAAAGAACCATTTGACAGGGACAGTTCTAATCAACACATCAGGCAGTACTGAAAGGAGGTCCAGCTGACTTTATAAGGCTCATGAAGTCTTGCAGTATGAGTCACACAACCTCATTTATCAACTACCTTTTGTAAAAATATGAATCCAAATTTTCATTGCTGCTAGGTTAAATGATAGTCAAAAAAAAAGATTAAAGCATTACAGAGAAAAATAATTTTAAAAAGGTTGATTGTTTAAATCAACCTTTTAAAATCTGCAAGAAGACTGAACATTTTTGGTCCCAGATGGGCACAGAAGTTGGAAAACCTCTCGTTCAAGCACTCAAAGATTTTGAGAAATTCCTGAAGGATTTTTTTTTTGAAATCTATTATTATCTAAGGCTATATACCTAATTATTGTATTATTGTTGTTTGTTCAGTCGCCAAGTTGTGTCTAATTCTTTGATATCCCGTGAACTGTAGCATGCCACACTTCCTTGTCCTTATCTATCTCCTGGAGTTTGCTCAAACTTATATCCATTGAGTCAGTGATGCCATCCAACCATCTCATCCTCTGTCGCTCCCTTCTCTCCTGCCCTCAATCTTTCCTAGCATCAGGGTCTTTTCCAAACAGTTGGCTCTTCGCGTCAGGTGCCCAAAGTATTGGAGCTTCAACTTTAGCATCAGTCTTTCCAGAGAATATTCAGGGTTGATTTCCTTTGGGACTGACTGGTTTGATATTCTTGCTGTCCAAAGGGACTCTCAAGAGTGTTGTCCAGTATCAAGTCTTCGGTGCTCAGCCTTTTTTACAGTATGACTTTCACATCTACATGACTACTGGAACAACCATAGCTTTGACTCTACAGACCTTTGTTGGCAAAGTGATGTCTTTGCTTGTCAATACACTGTCCTTGTCATAGCTTTTATGTTACTAACCCTGTTACCATAGCAACAGCCATGTATCATTGAACACTTGCTCTTATCAGATGCTACACTGGGTTCTACACACAATCTAATTAATCCTAATGGCAAGGTAGGTAAGCCACTTGATAGGTCAAAAGTCCCAGAGAATTTCAGAGAATTAAGTGGCTTCTTCATATCAGGTAGCAAATAAATTATGTAATAAGAATTTGAATATGGATCTGCTTGGTTCCAAGTCAGTCTACTGAAGGATCTCTCTGACCAAAGTACAATTCTGATTTACAGGGTATATAGAGTCAGACTATAGAGTAACAGTAATTTAGATATGGGGTTAGATAGGTAGGTATGGAAAAGTTTGTCTTATGTGCCAGGCAGTGCTGTGCCAACTATTTAGTGTTGTTGTCTCATTGAATCCTGATATGGGTTCAAATTCCAATTTGGTAATATTTGGATAATATGAACTTCACATGATTGATTTTAGGATTAAGAGAGAGGAAGTATTTAAGCACCTGACACCATGCACATAGCATGTGCTTAAGAAATGGGAGAGAGCATCATGATCACCACCATCATCCTTCCTCTGAGGTCACACAACTGGTAAGTGGTTCAGATGGGGCTAGAGCCAGAACCTGTGCCCCTCTGAAGTCTGCTTTCACCCCAGCACACTTCTCTGGCTTCAACTTAGTTTCTTTTCATCTACCAGTTGGCCATGGTGCATTAACTTTTCTAAAATATATGTGAATTCAATTTATTAAAGTTTTGTTAAGAATTTTTCAACTATGTTCAACAGGATATGGGTCTGTAGTTTTCTTTCTTTCTTTTTTTAATAAAATATTTGTTCTCATATCAGAGAGATACTGGACTCACAAGATGAGTTGTAAACTATTCCCTCATCCTTAAGTTTTCTAGAAGAGTCAGTGCAGACTTGGACATTTTATAACCAAGCAGGACCCATCTGGGCCTCCCTGGAACAGACCTCCCCTCTCCCCGCCCACCGTCATGCTTACCACATCCTCTGCCTGCCTCTTGATTTAAAAAAAACCTTTAGCCTTCTAGGCCTTCCTTGAGTGACAAAGAATGAATTTAACCAGGGAACCTGTGGGGTCTAGATGGATTGACATTTGAAGTCTGTGCCTTAGGAGGACAGATGATCAGCACCAAGAAATGTTTCTGGAGGCAGGTTTTTCTCAATGACATTGAAGATACAAATTACAAAGCCACTTTTTTTTCTTTTTTCCTTTTCTCTTGCTTGTACTACTTTTTTCATTTTCTCTTGCTCTTTAATTCTATATATTGGCACTCTCAATTCAGTTCAGTCATTCTGTTGTGTCTCTTTGCAGCCCCATGGAGTGCAGCACGCCAGGCTTCCCTGTCCATCACCAACTCCTAGAGCTTGCTCAAACTCATGTCCATCGAGTCAGTGATGCCATCCCACCATCTCATCCTCTGTCGTCTCTAAGGGCTCCCCATGCCTTCAACCTTTCCCACCATCAGGGCCTTTTCCAATGAGTCAGTTCTTTGCATCAGGTGGCCAAAGTATTGGCGTTTCACCTTCACCATCAGTCCTTCCAGTGAATATTCAGGACTAATTTCCTTTGGGATTAACTGGTTTGATCTCCTTGCAGTCCAAGGGACTCTCAAGAGTCTTCTCCAACACCACAGTACAAAAGCATCAATCCTTTGGCACCCAGCCTTCTTTATGGTCCAACTGTCACATCCATACATGACTACTGGCAAAACCATAGCTTTGACTAGGTGGACCTTTGTTGGCTAAGTAACGTCTCTGTTTTTTCATATGCTGTCTAGGTTGGTCATAGCTATTCTTCAAAGGAGCAAGCGTTTTTAATTTCATGTCTGCAGTCACCATCCACAGTGATTTTGGAGCCCAAGAAAATAAAGACTGCCACTGTTTCCACTGTTTCCCCATCTATTTACCATGAAGTGATGGGACCGGATGGCTTGATCTTCATTTTTTGAATGCTGAGTTTTAAGCCAGCTTTCCCCACTCTTCTCTTTCACTCTCATCAAGAAGCTCTTTAGTTCCTCTTTGCTTTCTGCCATAATGGTCATGTCATCTGCATATCTGAGGTCATTGATATGTCTCCAGCAATCTTGATTCCAGTTTGTGCTTCATCCAGTCTGACATTTCACATGATGTACTCGGCATACAAATTAAATAATCAGGGTGATGGTACTCTGATTTTTATTTAATCTTGCAGTTTTTATTGTATTTATCCTATTACAATAATATCATTTAAGTTCTCACAAGATGACAGAGTAGAAGGACCTGCCCTCATCATCTCCTGTGAGACCCCCAGAATTACAACTCACTGCTGAACAACCATCAGTAGGAGAATGTTGGATCCCACCAACAAAAGATAACCCACATCCAAGGACAAAGGAGAAGCCCCAGCAAGATGGTAGGAGGGGTGAAATCTCATTTAGAATCAAACCCCATATGCTCCAGAGATGCTCAGTGGGCTCAAACAAAACTGTGTGCACTCCAGGAAGAGGGTGTTTGCTATGACCAGTGTGTTCATCACTGAGGAAGGCTTTTTATCTCTCCTTTCTATTCTTTGGAACCTCTTCAGTGATCAGTAAAATATATGAAACTGAAAGATGAACTCCCTAGGTTGGTAGGTGCCCAATATACTACTAGAGAAGAGTGGAGAAATAACTCCAGAAAGAATGAAGAGACGGAGCCAAAGGAAAAACAATGCCCATTTGTGGATGTGACTGGTGATGGAAGTAAAGCCTGATAATGTAAAGAGCAATATTGCATAGGATCCTGGAATGTTAGGTCCATGAATCAAGGTAAACTGGAAGTGGTCAAACAGGAGATGGAAAGAGTGTACATTGACATTTTAGGAAACTAAAATGGATTGTGATGGGTGAATTTAACTCAGATGACCATTATATATACTACTGTGGGCAAGAATCCTTTAGAAGAAATGGAGTAGACCTCACAGTCAACAAAAGAGTCCAAAAAGTAGTACCTGGGTACAATCTCAAAAAACGACAGAATGATCTCTGTTCATTTCCAAGACATACCATTCAATATCACAGTAATCCAAGTCTATGCTCCAACCAGCAATGCTGAAGAAGCTGAAGTTGAATGGTTCTATGAAGACCTACAAGACCTTCTAGAACTAACACCCCTCAAAAATGTCCTTTTCATCATGGGGGACTGGAATTCAAAAGTAGGAAGTGAAGAGATACCTGGGGTAACAGGCAAATTTGGCCTTGGAGTACAAAATGAAGCAGGGCAAAGGCTAACAGAGTTTTGCAAAGAGAAAGCACTGGTCTTAGCAAACACCCTCTTCCAACAACACAAGAAAAAACTCTACACATGAACATCACCAGAAGTGTCAATACCCAAATCAGATTGATTATATTTTTTTGCAGCCAATGATGGAGAAGCTCTATACAGTCAGCAAACAACACTGGGAGCTGACTGTGGCTCAGATCATGAACTTCTTATTGCCAAATTCAGACTTAAGTTGAAATAAGTAAGGAAAACCACTAGACCATTCAGGTATGACCTATGTCAAATCCCTTCCGATTATACAGTGGAAGTGACAAATAGATTTAAGGGACTAGATCTGATAGACAGAGTGCCTGAAGAACTATGGATGGAGTTTTGTGACATCGTACAGGAGGCCATGATCAAGACCACCCCCAAGAAAAAGAAATGCAAAAAGGCAAAGGTTGCCTGAGAAGACCTTACAAATAGCTGAGAAAAGAGAGAAGTGAAAGTTAAAGGAGAAAAGAAAGGATATACCCATTTGAATGCAGAGTTCCAAAGAATAGCAAGGAGAGATAAGAAAGCTTTTCTCAGTGATCAATGCAAAGAAATAGAGGAAAATTATAGAATGGGAAAAACTAGAGATCTCTTCAAGAGAATTAGAGATACCAAGGGAGCATTTCATGCAAAGATGGGCTGAATAAAGGACAGAAATGTTATGGACCTAACAGAAGCAGAAGATATTAAGAAGAGGTGGCAAGAATACACAGAAGAACTGTGCAAAAAAGATTTTCATGACCCAGACAATCATAATCGTGTGATCACTCACCTAGAGCCAGACATCCTGGTGTGCGAGGTCAAGTGGGCCTTAGGAAGCATCACTATGAACAAAGCTAGTGGAGGTGATGGAATTCCAGTTGAGGTCTTTCAAATCCTACAAGATGATGTTGTGAAAGTGCTTCTTTTTTCACTCAATATGTCAGCAAATTTTAAAAACTCAGCAGTGGCCAAAGGACTGGAAAAGGTCAGTTTTCATTCCAATCCCAAAGGAGGGCAATGCCAAAGAATGTTCAAACTATCCCACAATTGTGCTCATCTCACATGCTAGCAAAGTAATGCTCAAAATTTTCCAAGCTGGGATTCAACAGTACATGAACTATGAACTTCCAGATGTTCCAGCTGGATTTAGAAAGTAAGAGGAACCGGAGATCAAATTGCCAACTTTCGCTGGATCATTGAAAAAGCAAGAGAATTTAGAAAATTATCTACTTCTGCTTTATTGACTATGCCAAGTCCTTTGATTCTTGTAGATTACAGCAAACTGTGGAAAATCCTTCAAGAGATGGGAATACCAAACCACCTAACCTACCTCCTGAGAAATCTGTATGCAAGTCAAGAAGCAATAGTTAGAACTGGACATGGAACAACAGACTGGTTCCCAATCAGGAAAGGAGTGCATCAAGGCTGTATGCTGTTACCCTGCTTACTTATCTTACATGCAGAGTACATCAAGCAATATGCAAGGCTGGTTGAAGCACAAGCTGGAATCAATATTACTGGGAGAAATATCAATAATCTCAGATATGCCGATCATATCACCCTTATGGTAGAAAGCGAAGAGGAGCTAAAGAGCCTCTTGATGAAAGTGAGAGAATGAAAAGGCAGGCTTAAAGCTCAACATTCAAAAAACTAAGATCATGGCATCTGGTCCCATCACTTCATACCAAGTAGATGGGGAAACAATCGAAACAGTGACAGACTTTATTTTTTTTGCACTCTAAAATCACTGCAGATGGTGACTGCAGCCATGAAATTAAAAGACACTTACTCCTTGGAGGAGAAGGCAATGGCACCCTACTCCAGTACTCTTGCCTGGAAAATCCCATGGACGGAGGAGCCTGGAAGGCTGCAGTCCATGGAGTCGCTGAGGGTCGGACACGACTGAGCGACTTCACTTTCACTTTTCACTTTCATGCATTGGAGAAGGAAATGGCAACCTACTCCAGTGTTCTTGCCTGGAGAATCCCTGGGACGGGGGAGCCTGGTGGGCTGCCGTCTATGGAGTCACACAGAGTCGGACATGACTGAAGTGACTTAGCAGCAGTAGCAGCAGTACTCCTTGGAAGAAAAGCTATGACCAACCTAGACAGCAAATTTAAAAGCAGAGACATTACTTTGCCAACAAAGGTCCATCTAGTCAGAGCTATGGTTTTTCCAGTAGTCATGTATGGATGTGAGAGTTGGACTATAAAGAAAGCTGAGCACCAAAGAACTGATGATTTTGAATTGTGGTGTTGGGGAAGATTCTTGGGAGTCCCTTGGCCTGCAAGGAGATCCAACCAGTCAATCCTAAGGAATCCTGAATATTCATTGGAAGGACTAATACTGAAGCTGAAACTCCAATACTTTGGCCACCTGATGCAAAGAACTGACTCATTGGAAAAGACCCTGATGCTGGGAAGGATTGAAAGCAGGAGGTGAAGGGGATGACTGAGGATGAGATGGTTGTATGGAATTACTGATTCGATGGACGTGAGTTTGAGCAAGCTCTGGGAGTTGGAGATGGATAGGGAAGCCTAGCATGCTGCAGTCCATGGGGTCACCAAGAGTTGGACACAACTGAGCTACTGAATTGAACTGACTAAATATCATTTATTATTACCAAATAATTATTAATATATAATTAATGTATAAATACTTTGTGCTCAGTTGCTCAGTCATGTGCACCCTACGACCCCATGGGCTCTAGCCTTCCAGGCTTCTCTGTCCATGGGATTCTCCAGGAAAGAATAGTGGAGCAGGTTGCCATTTTCTTCTCCAGGGGATCTTCCTGACCCTGGGATCAATCCCGTGTCTACTGAGTCTCCTGGGTCTCCTGCATTGGCAGGCAGACACTTTACTACTGAGCCATGTTGGAAAACCCAACATTTTATGTTTGTATTTTGTTTATGACACATCTCGCTCAATTTTAGTACTAGTAATTATTCTTTGGGCTCTTCCTTGAAACTCTCTTGATGCCTCTGCTGAGGCAGGTACAGTTACTTGATAAAATAGCTCCATTCAAAATCAATAAAAATAGTTTCGGATCCTAGTTATGTCACTTGCTAATGATAGTTTACTTATTTTAACTTTTATTTCTCCATATTTTTCCAGTGAAAATTATGACTAAAGTGTGTGGGGTAATTTTCAGGTTTATCAGTATTATGAATTTTTACTATCAATTTTTAATAAATTTTGGCTTATATACTATTTCATTACAAAGCTTAAAGATCCCTAATGTTACTTTTGTATTTTTCATGTTCCTATAAAATTTCTCATTTTGCATTATCAGAAGCACTCAAATCACCATGTCAAAAGATGATTATTGCATAACCAATATTTGTCTAGGTGCCAGGAATAAGAGAGTCTAGAATTTGACACATGGGTTAAACTTCTCCAAGGCATTTACCACTTAGAATAGAGTAAGAACTTAGAATAAAGAACAAGCAAACATGAAAGTGTAGTTTGATAAGAGATATGAGAGCAGCAGATAAGTGATGACAGGTGTGGATGAGTAAGACTAATCGAGTCTTGATGGTCATGTTGGTGGAGGAAGAATAAGACAATATCAGCAAAAGATTTCTTGTGGAAATGTCATTTAAAATGGAGGACCCTGGAATTGTGTAGCTGAAATGAGTGGAAAATTCCTGCCTGCAGGTGCCATAATAAATAAAGTCAAGTAAGAGAGCAAATGTCAAAGGACATTAAAGTAGGCTGATTCTGAAAGTTCAAGAGGGTGAAGAATTTAACAAGTAATTAAATGCTGTTCTTTTCTTGAGAGCTGTAATTGGGTGCATATTTTGAACTCTTGGAATGACTAAGTTTTCATTTTCAAAAATAAATAAATCATTTTACTGAAATTAGTATGCACATTTTCCCCATCTCCTGCATATTTGGGTTGCTGCTTATTTATTTATCTAGGCCTATGGGGTTCCTTAGACTTTCTGCTTTGTCTTTATGATTTAACATTTCAGTAGTTACAATAGTGTCAATCTCTTTTATGAAACTTCAACACAGGATTTAATCCTTAGCAGACATTACAAAGGCATTTCTATCTTTAATCTATATTTTATTGGTAATTTTTTTGTCTTTTTAAAATTTTTAACTTTACAATATTGTATTGGTTATTGGTAATTTAAAAATAGCTTTCATATTGTTTAGATGCATTTAATAAATACAATAAATATGTAAATTTTGACTTAAGGCTTTCTTATTGGTAAAGGCTTTTTTGACAAATTTTTTAAAATTTTATTTTATTTTTTAACTTTACAATATTGTATTGGTTTTGCCATATATCAATGTGAATCTGCCACAGGTATACACGTGTTCCCTATCCTGAACCCTTCTCCCTCCTCCCTCCCCGTACCATCCCTCTGGGTCATATTTCTTTCTTTTTTTAAAAAATTTTTTAGTCTTATTATTATTATTTTTACTTTACAATATTGTATTGGTTTTGCCATACATCAACATGTATCCACCACGGGTGTACACGTGTTCCCCATCCTGAACCCCCCTCCAACCTCCCTCCCCATACAAAATATTGCTTTAGAATTTTGAGAATTTTTTCCTTGTTACCAGTGAAAATAGTATTCTTTCTTTTTAATATTATTTCTTTCCTCATTTGAGTACTTTTTTTTGAAAAATTATATGTAATATTTTCAGCACTGTGAAAGAATGTTTGAGAGGGAGGACTTCCTTAGATTTTCTTTATTTTTTTGGTAAAGTTTGTAATTCTCAAAGATTTGATTTATAAGGGGGCTATTGTTGTTCAGTCACCAAGTCATGTCTGACACTTTGCGACGCCATGGACTGCAGCAACCTAGGCTTCCCTGTCCCTCACCATTTCCCAGAGTTTGCCTAAGTTCATGTCCATTGAATTAGTGATCCCATTATACCATCTCATCCTCTGTGGCCCTCTTCTCCTTCTGCCTTCAATCTTTCCCAGCATCAGGGTCTTTTTCGATGAGTCAGCTGTACGCATCAGGTAGTAGAAGTGTTGGAGCTTCAGCTTCAGCATCAGTCCTTCCAAAGAGTATTGAGGGTTTATTTCCTTTAAGATTGACTGGTTTGATCTCCTTGCAGTCCAAGGGACTCTCAAGAGTCTTCTCCAGCACCACAATTAGAAACCATCAATACTTCGGTGCTCTGCCTTCTTTATTGTCCAGCTCTCACATCTGTCATTGACAACTGGAAAGACCATTGCCTTGACTATATGGGACTTTGTAAGCAAAGTGATGTCTTTGCTTTTTAACACACTGTCTAGGTTTGTCATGATCTTAGCTTTTTTTTTTTTTTCAATTGAATTTTAAGCTGGCTTTTTCACTCTCCTTCACCTTCATCAAGAGGCTCTTTAGGTCCTCTTTGCTTTCTGCCATTAGAGTGGTGTCATCTGCATATCTGAGGTTGTTGATATTTCTCCCAGCAGTCTTGATTCCAGCTTGTAACTCATCCAGCCTGGTATTTCACACGATGTGCTCTATGTATAAGTTAAATAAACAGGGTGACAATAAACAGCCTTGTTGTACTCTTTCCTCAATCATGAACCGGTCAGTTGTTCCATACATGATTCTGACTGTTGCTTCTTGACCTGCATACAGGTTTTTCAGGAGACACGTAAGCTGCTCTGGAATTCCCACCTCTTTAAGAATTTTCCATAGTTTGTTATGATCCACACAAAGACTTTAGTGTAGTCAATGAAATAAAGATAGATGCTTTTCTGGAATTCCCTTGCTTTCTTTATGATCCAGCAAATGTTGGCAATTTGATCTCCAGTTCCCGTCCCTTTTCTAAACCCAGCTCAAACATCTGGAATTTCTATACAGAAGGGAACTATAGAAATGACTTAATCAGAAAGGAAGACCAGATTTCACTTAGGAAGAGAATAGAGGATATAAGATCAGATCAGATCAGTCGCTCAGTCGTGTCCGACTCTTTGCGACCCCATGAATCACAGCACGCCAGGCCTCCCTGTCCATCACCAACTCCTGGAGTTCACTCAGACTCACATCCATCGAGTCAGTGATGCCATCCAGCCATCTCATCCTCTGTCGTCCCCTTCTCCTCTTGCCCCCAATCCCTCCCAGCATCAGATTATTTTCCAATGAGTCAACTCTTTGCATGAGGTGGCCAAAGTACTGGAGTTTCAGCTTTAGCATCATTCCTTCCAAAGAAATCCCAGGGCTGATCTCCTTCAGAATGGACTGGTTGGATCTCCTTGCAGTCCAAGGGACTCTCAAGAGTCTTCTCCAACACCACAGTTCAAAAGCATCAATTCTTCAGCGCTCAGCCTTCTTCACAGTTCAACTCTCACATCCATACATGACCACAGGAAAAACCATAGCCTTGACTAGAGGAACCTTTGTTGGCAAAGTAATGTCTCTGCTTTTGAATATGCTATCTAGGTTGGTCATAACTTTCCTTCCAAGGAGTAAGCGTCTTTTCATTTCATGGCTGCAGTCACCATCTGCAGTGATTTTGGAGCCCAGAAAAATAAAGTCTGACACTGTTTCCCCTGTTTCCCCATCTATTTCCCATGAAGTGGTGGGACCGGATGCCATGATCTTAGTTTTCTGAATGTTGAGCTTTAAGCCAACTTTTTCGCTGTCCACTTTCACTTTCATCAAGAGGCTTTTTAGTTTCTCTTCACTTTCTTCCATAAGGGTGGTGTCATCTGCATATCTGAGGTTATTGATATTTCTCCCGGCAATCCGAAAATTGTTTAGGGAACCTGACTTCAACATTCTCTTAGTTCTTTGAGACCAGTAGAATTCTTTTGAGTAAATCTTTAAATGCTTGTTTCACTTGTTTGTTCCTCAGAGTATAAATAAATGGGTTTAACATGGGGGAAATGGAAGTCGTAAGTATTACTACTTGCTTATTAATAGTCACTTCATCTTTTGATGAAGGTTTGATATAGACAAAGATGCAGCTGCCATAGGTGATAGAAACCACAATAAAGTGGGAAGAACAGGTGGAAAAAGCTTTTGTCCTTTGCTGAGCAGAGGGGAATCTTAGAACTGTTCTGATGATACATATGTAGGACAGAACAACACATGTAAGAGTCATGATAAATATCAACACACAGCAAACAAGAGTTATCTCTTCCATGAACCATGGATCTGAGCATGAGATCTTCAGGAGTGGATAAAAGTCACAAAAAAAGTGATCAATGACAGAGTCACAGAATTCCAGGTTCAGTCCCAAGCAAAATGGTGGAAAAACAATTAAGAAAATGGTTATCCAACAGCAGAAGATAAGCATTTTGCAGAATCTGTGGTTCATAATGGTCATGTAATGCAGGGGTTTGCAGATGGCTACATAGCGATCATAGGACATGGTGGCCAAGAGAAAGAATTCTGTTACACCAAACATATATGTGAAAAATAGTTGGGACAGGCAAGCATTATAAGTAATGGTCCTGTCTCCTGTTAATATACTATATAAGAATCTAGGAATGCAGGCAGAAGTGAATGAGATTTCTAAGAAGGAAAAATTTTGGAGAAAAAAGTACATCACAGTTTTAAGGTGAGAATCCACTAATATGAGGGTTATGATGACCAGGTTTCCAATTATATTCAACATGTATGTGATGAGTAGAAATATAAAAGTCAAAATCTGCATTTGTAGGTTATCTGTTAATCTCTGGAGGATGAAACTGAATACTGGTGTGTGGTTTCTCATTTCTGGGCCCTGACTTCTGTACAGTCTTCCTGTAAAACTGAGGGAGGTATAATCTGACAAGAAAGTGAGAAAATGTTTTACAGTAGCTTTTGTTTAGAAAAGCTAAACAATATATCTTACATGTATTATCTGTTACCCAATAAGTGAGTATTTTTAACTAATTCATGCTGTAACCTCTGTTGATATATCCCTTGATAGGTTAGAAACTTGGCATTCAAACATTTTTGACCACAAAATATGGTGAGATATGCATTTTATATTGTAATTTACTGTACATGCAAACACACACAAATATATATACTTACACAGCTTTGCAAAAAGAATTTAAGTAAAATGCTAACCCTCAGATGCCCTGTTTTCTGATATTATACATGTAATCTATAAAGATTACATATCAACCACTATGCTGTGTATCTGAAACTTAATATCAACTATACTACAATTTTTTAAATAAATAAATTCAAATATGATCACATTGATTTTACAGTCTGCTGAATGGTTGTAACCTGTGTTTGAATAAAAAGACATTTCATTTTTAATGGTTTCTTTAAATAATATTCTCCAAGCAATATCTAATTTTTCTATGATATTTTTAAAATGAACACTATCATTTTAGCATATACTTCAGAATAGATCTTTTATAGCACATTTTTCCCCTAGGAAAAATGAAATAATTAATTTTAGGATATTCTGTTTTCTAAGAACATGTCACATATCACTAACTGAAATTTTGCACAGTTTAATTATCTGGTTGAAGGATTTCTTTTCCCCTGGATAAATTGAAAACAAATGACAGTTCTGTATCAATTTGCCAAAGCAGTTGAGGATTCTGTTCCACTGCTATGACAAGCCTATACTTAATATACAAAGTATGGTTCATATATTGAAAATTCCTTTCTGAGGTCTTTCTTATGACTTTCTACAATTGTTTATACCTTTAAGTGATTGTCACTTATTTCCCACTTTGGGGCACAACAAAGAGAGTATTTGACACATACTGAATTCACTAAGCGAAAATATGTTTTGTATACAGCTGAAGAATATTATTCTTAATGTGTATCATTCAGTCTGATGTGTATCTGCCTGAAACACTCAGACTCCTTTTGATCAATTCACTGATGTTATAATCATCTGTAAGTATTAAATATATTCTCCAGTCTGACTACCATCCTTAGATTATAATAAATTTCTGTAACTCCATTCAGACTTTCAACCTTCTCAGTTGCTTCTGATAAGGCTTCTGAACATACCACTCCACTGAAATGCCATGTGGCAATTTTAGCTGTTATTTCCTTAAGTTTCAATGAAGTGTAGACCTTTTTATTTGCACGTTTTGTTGCAATTGACCAAATTGGTCCATCACTCCTGCTGCTTATGTTGTTCTAGATGCATTGTTTGCACAATATCCACACTCCTGGTTTTTGTTCTGCCCTTCTGGTTTCTCCTTTATAAGAACCTCTTCCTCTATTCATCTTTATAACACAGATATTTCTCACACTTTGCAAGTACACCATCTTCTCTGCTTATCTAGGAATTTTTTTCTTGACATTGTTGAAATCCTGTGACATCAATTTATCATTTAAAGAAAAAGGAGCCTATTATACAGAGTGAAGTAAGTCAGAAAGACAAATCCTGTATGTTAATGCATATATATGGAATTTAGAAAGATGGTAACGATCCTACATGCAAGGCAGGAAAGGAGACACAGATGTAAAGAACAGACTTTTGGACTCAGTGGGAGAAGGTGAGGGTGGAATGATTTGAGAGAATAGCACTGAAACATGTACATTACCATATGTAAAAGATATGACCAGTGCAAATTGGATGCATGAAGCAGGGCATTCAAAGCCAGGGCTCTGGGACAACCCACAGAGGTAGGGTGGGGAGGGAGGTGGGGAGGTTCAGGATGGGGGGACACATGTACATATTTTTGATGTATGGCAAAAAAACCACCACAACATTGTAGTTACCCTCCAATTAAAATACATTAATTGAAATTTTATAATTATAAAACATTGAATATTTAATATTACATCTTTCAATGTTAATCATCTTCATCTGACTATTTCCCACTCTCTTTAAGCACACATGTTCACAGTGGAATGCCTTCTCCACTGCATCTCTGTTCCCTTCTTGCCTTACTCCTTGTTTTCTGTTCTAAAACCAAAAGCTAATTTGGATTGATCTATATTAACAACTGAGATGAAGCTAGAATTTTATTAGCCTAACCCTATCTTGAAACTCTATTGACACTTCAGGTATATTTTCACTTAATTCCACTGTTTCTCTGACCCAGACAAAGGGAAATTCTATTTCTTTGTTTGTTTGATGGTCTTGGAGTTATGGAGAGTGGCTCTAGAAACACATCATGTGAGAGTCAGGTATTGTAGTCATCATAGGTGGACTAGCTCTCTGGAAAACCATTTGTGCTTTTCTCTCCTGGTGAATCCATCTGTTTGCTGTTTCTGACTTATATCTGGCATTTATTGACTTGTCCCTCCATTTCCTGTTTAGACTTTTGGAGGAGTCTCCTAACCTCCAAAACCACAGTAAGAACTGTGTTTTGCCACACACTATGTTCACACTGTATTCAAAATCCCATTGAATGTAATAACCACAGAACTGAAGGAATCTGCCATATATAAATTAATGTAGATAATACTTACCTTTAAGGACTTCCCTGGTGACTCAGTGGTAAAGAATCCACCTGCAATGCAGGAGATGCTGGTTCAATCCCTGGGTGGGGAAGATTCCTTGAAGAAGGGAATGGCAACCCACTCTAGTACTCTTACCTGGGAAATCCCATGGACAGAGAAGCCTGGTGGGTTGTAGTCCATGGGGCTGCAAAAGAATCAGACACAATTTTACAACTAAACAACAGTTACCCTTAGACCTAGACCAATTTATATTCCATAATAAATGGAATCAATTTTAAAAGTAAGCTGACATCTCTTACTTTTGCCCTATCCCTGCTTCCAGTTTCAGGGATTCTTGTTGGCTTTTGTTTTTGGTGGAGGAAATGTTCTAGGTGACTTTCATTAAAAAAAAATTATTTATTTTAATTGAAGGCTAATTACTTTACAATATTGTATTGGTTTTGAGCCTATTATACAGAGTGAAGTAAGTTTAGGTGACTTTCAAATCACACTATAACCTCTTCACTCAGCATGTACACAACACCTGCATTAAGGTCAAAAGTACTACATGACTTATCACTTTGCCTGGCAGAGAATATTTTCATTTATGCCTTCTCTTCATGCTTCATTGATACACTGGAGAGAAATGTATTAACACCAGAGATTAAGGACTACAGTTCTGGATTTGGACCAATAGCTGCTCTGTGGTGGTTCTTCAGCCAACACCAAGTGAGCATGACACTAACACTGGCTGAGACAATTTCTCTCTCCAAATTTTGTTCAAGGCAATCAATAATTTTTTTTTTTTTGGAAAATGTAATTTCCCTTAGAAATACCAGTTATCTGGCTATGCTTTGGTGTCAGTTTATTGCTGTAACATATTCCCTTACTGCAGAACTGGGAGCTGCTCATGGCCCATTTCCCGTATTAAACCTCCCAGAGTTTATAGGCTCCATTAAAGAGAAAGAAGACTGTGAACACATGTTTTAGGATGAGCTGGGGATTGTTCCAAATATGTTAGCATCACATATGTAACAATAAACTAAACAAATATTAACAACAAGTTGGGCTTCCCTGGTGGCTCAACTGGTAAAGAATCTGCCTGGAATGCAGGAGACCTGGGTTCAGTCTTTGAGTTGGGAAGATCCCCTGGAGAAGGGAATGGCAACTTACTCCAGTATTCTTGCCTGGAAAACTCCGTGGATGTGGAGCCTGGCAGGCTGCAGTCCATGGGGTCACAAAGAGTCAGACATGACTGAGCAACTAACCCAAGTACCAACAATAAGTTAAATCATTGGGATAATTAAATAGAAATACCAGACTAAAGATACAGAAAAGAACTGCAATTGCAGCCCACCTACTTCTCTTTTCTTCAGTCTTCAGCCTTCTAGTTGGTGCCTTATACAACTCTGGAAACTTCAGGCACTGTCCTTGCCCCTAAATATCTTGAAAAATGAATTGACATTGCTTGTCTGACTGCTACCTGTGTACTTCTCTTGCCTTTTAGAGAACTAAACATTTTAAACAGTGCAAGGATCTTAATATCAGCAGATAATACACAACTGAAGGCTGCTTCTAAAAGTCCTTCATTTCATGTATTTTAAACTCACCTGCTATTTATGAGTGCAAAATCCAGCATCATCAGTACCCTGGATCAGTTCAAATTTATAAACTCTTGCTTCTTTTAATAAAAATTCAACTAACTGTTCACATCTCTGTAACTATGCCAAGATATATTAAACTATTTATAAGAGATATTTTTTGTCTCTTAAATATCACAGATGTGGCAGATTCAGTTGGTTTTTAATCCCTGGACATCTTGAGAGATGAAGGTAAAGGAGACTATGTTTGCACAAGCTTGTACGTGGACTTCTGGTCACTATTACTCATGGACCTATGCTCCCCTTACAGGCAGTTCTGAGATGACACTGATTTATCTGATCTTTTCATTTCTAACATGTTGCCAAGACTTTCCTACCAAGGCATTTGTGCTCCTTTGAAAGGTATTTGCTACTCCAAGGTCTGGGGAAATATAAGGAACTCTCTCTAGTTTGGATAGTCATGCTATTCAAACCTTCCCAGACTATGTGAAAATTTCTGTCAGTTACAAATTCAGTGTTTGTTTTATGTGCCAAACAAGAAACCAAGTGAATAAGCATGAGTCCTAAGTGAATTAAGGTTTAAATTCACTTATGAATCTTTTATGTAATCTTCTGGCAAAAGTCCTGAAATATGCAGCCATGGGGACAGTGTCCTCAGAGAGCTAAAGATTCCACAATGACATTCAACAGAGAACTTTTACATGAAATAAAAATAGAATGATAAAAGGCAAACCTATCTTTCTTCCTCTGTTCAATAACATCTATATCTGCTACTAGCTGCTCACAGAATAAAGTTACACCTTACTCCTTCCAACTTAAGTTTACTTTTAGTAATTACTGCTTATTATTAATATAAACAGGCTTCCCAGGTTTCTCAGTGGTTTAAGAATCTGACTGCCAATGCAGAAGGCACAGGAGATGCTGGTTTGACCCCGGGGTCCGAACAATCAATTCCCTGAAGGAGTAAATGGCAACCTACTCCAATATTTTTGCCTGGAGAATCCCGTGGACAGAGGAGCCTGGGGGACTACAGTCCATAGAGTCACAAAGAATTGAACAGGACTGAGCGACTGAGCACAGACACACAGATAAAAGTTTAAGAGTTTAAAAGTTCCCAGGTAGTGCTAGTGTTAAAGAATCTGCTTGCCAATGCATGAGAGTAAGGTTCGAGGGGTTTGATCCCTGGATCTGGAATAGTCACTGGACTAGGAAATGACAACCCACTCCCATATTCTTGCCTGGAAAATTTCACGGACAGAGGAGTCTGGTGAGCTACAGTCCATGGGAGTGCAAAGAGCCAGACATGATTGAACAAGCATAGGCACCAGGTTTTTAATGTGATTACCCTCAGTAATTTTGGAGGATTTTGTTTATACTTTCTCAAGCTATTTTAAAACATTTTTGGTAAGTTACAGATAACATAAAATAATCGTTCTCAACTCTTTAAAAGGTACAACTCATTATTAAGTACATTCTTATTGGTGTATATTTCTCTTAATACTTTAATACATACATCTAATTCTGTTTTTTTTCTTATAATATCTAGTGCTTACTATTTATTATAAGTTATAAAGTAATTTCTAGTTATCATCCACAATTTCTATTTATTATAAAATTAAATTAACCAAAATAGAAAAGTTAAAACTTAAATATAACAACCAATATCAATAGCTCAGATTACAATTTTCCCAAAATTTCTTATGCAAATAAGAATAGTCACATTAATTGTTATATTTCAAAACATGCAACTTTCTTTCCATTTTGTTTTTCAAACTATTTTATAATAAAAACTTTTAAATAAACTAACTTTCAACTCAATAATTATAAATTTACATAATCAGTTGGGGAACTATGTAGTAGTCCCTTTAGAGCATTCCATCATAATCTGAAATCAATTCTAACAATTGAAACTTTGTGGTTCCTAAAAATATTGTAAAGTAATTAGCCTCCAATTAAAATAAATAAATTTATATTAAAAAATTACTGCCTCAGCTGGTATGATGTTATATAATTCTACAGATTTTTAATAAATTTATGTAGTTTCTTTCTAAGTAAACTGTAAGATGCAATGCAAAATACATTTTTGTATAAATGTCTTTGTCTATTTACAACATTCCCTAGAAGTGAGCATTATTGCTATTTCTTCTGTGTGTAATCACAGCTTTACTATTAATGTGTGTTACAAATATTTTCCCAGTTTTTACTGTTCTTTATCTGTGTTTACAGTTTTTACTTAAATAGAATATCATGTTACATTTCTGAAAAAGTTTATATTTTTCTGATTAAGACATATATTTTTTCAAATCTTCATCCTTTATATTTTTAAAATGAGATGGTGTCATATTTTTCAACTTTTAAAGATTTAATAATAAAGTTAAATATTTTAATTTTGACTTTCCTACTTTTCTTTTAAAATTGCTCATTATGTTTGAAATCTTCTGAAGAATATTTACCTGTGGTCTTGTATTATGTCTGCTTACCTTCAATATTTGTTTTCTTTATACTTTTCCATTTTACTTTTTTATAACTTTGATAATATATATACAACATAAAATTTACCATCTCAACTACATGAAAGGTACAGTTTATTAGTATTAAGTACATTTCTGTTGCTGCATATTCCCTTTAATGCTCTAAGACACAAATCAATGCTGTTCTTTTCTTGTAATCTCTGTGAATACTTGATGTAAAGATCCTAGTTCCTAACAAGGCAAGTCGCTCAACCTGATGCTTGTCATTCCTTCCTTTTGTTGGACCACTTTACAGCATACTCTTGGCTAGTGTATTGTGCTGAATGGTAATACTTTCTTTTAATTAACCATATTATTTCAGATTTAATAAAAAAGTATTATTCATCTTTGTAATATCTTACTCCTGTTGGTTCACAGGTATTTTCCTTTCTTGGATTGCTGCATTTTTCCTTCTTGCTAGAGTATACCATTTAAGAATTCTATTGATTATCATAAAAGTTGCACCCTTTGAGTCCTATCATTTCTTAAATTGTATTAACTGAAGTCTCATTCTTAGGTGGTTCTTATCCCACGTGTATAATTTTCTATTGGACACAATTTTCTGGAGAAATTTCTTCTTCTTTACTAAAACTTTCAGTGATGAACATATTTTGTATATTGATACATTAATACAATACGGTAGATTGATAATCATTCTTAGGTGTTTAGGATTTTTATTTATACTATTCTTTTATAAATTAAATTTTATTGGACTGTAGTTGTTTTACATTGCTGTGTTAGTTTCTACCATACAGCAAAATGAATCAGCTGTATATATCCTCCTTTTGGACTTTTTTTTCCCATTCAGCTCACCACAGTGCATTAAGTAGAGTTCCTTGTGATATACAGTAGATTCTCATTTCACACATAGTGTGTACATATGTCAATATCAATCTTTTTATTCATCCTACCACCTTCTTCCTTCTTTAGTATCCATATGCTTGTTTTCTACATCTGAGTCTTTATTTCTGTTTTGCAAATAAGTTCATCTGTACCATATTTATAGATTCCACATATAAGTAACATTATACAATATTTGTTTTTCTCTTTCTGACTTACTTCACTTTTGTTCCTTTATATGGCTGAGTAATTTTCCATTGTATAAATGTACCACATCTTTTTAAAAATCCATTCTTCTATTGATGGAATCCATCAATCGATTTTTAAAAATCCATTATTCTATTTAGGTTGCTTCCATGTATTGGCTATTGTAAACAGTGCTGCAATAAATGTTTAGATACATATATCTTTTTGAATTATGTTTTCTCCCCCTCAGGTATATGCCCAGTAGTGAGATTGCTGGGTCATATGGTAGATAATGTTTAGATTTTTAGGTACCTCCATACTTTTCTCTGGGGTGACTATATCAGTTCATATCCCCTCTAAAGTCAGGAACAAGACAAGGGTGCCCACTTTCACCATTACTATTCAACATAGTTTTGGAAGTTTTGGCCACAGCAATCAGAGCAGAAAAAGAAATAAAAGGAATCCAAATTGGAAAAGAAGAAGTAAAACTCTCACTATTTGCAGATGACATGATCCTCTACATAGAAAACCCTAAAGACTCCACCAGAAAATTACTAGAACTAATCAATGACTATAGTAAAGTTGCAGGATAAAAAATCAACACACAGAAATCCCTTGCATTCCTATAAACTAACAATGAGAAAACAGAAAGAGAAATTAAGGAAACAATTCCATTCACCATTGCAACGGAAAGAATAAAATACTTGGGAATATATCTACCTAAAGAAACTAAAGACCTATATATAGAAAACTATAAAACACTGGTGAAAGAAATCAAAGAGGACACTAATAGATGGAGAAATATACCATGTTCATGGATTGGAAGAATCAATATAGTGAAAATGAGTATACTACCCAAAGCAATTTATAGATTCAATGCAATCCCTATCAAGCTACCAACAGTATTCTTCACAGAGCTAGAACAAATAATTTCACAATTTGTATGGAAATACAAAAAAACCTTGAATAGCCAAAGCGATCTTGAGAAAGAAGAATGGAACTGGAGGAATCAACCTACCTGACTTCAGGCTCTACTACAAAGCCACAGTTATCAAGACAGTATGGTACTGACACAAAGACAGAAATATAGATCAATGGAACAAAATAGAAAGCCCAGAGATAAATTCACACACATATGGACACCTTATCTTTGACAAAGGAGGCAAGAATATACAATGGATTAAAGACAATCTCTTTAACAAGTGGTGCTGGGAAATCTGGTCAACCACTTGTAAAAGAATGAAACTAGAACACTTTCTAACACCATACACAAAAATAAAACTCAAAATGGATTAAAGATCTCAACGTAAGACCAGAAACTATAAAACTCCTAGAGGAGAACATAGGCAAAACACTCTCTGACATATATCACAGCAGGATCCTCTATGACCCACCTCCCAGAATATTGGAAATAAAAACAAAAATAAACAAATGGGGCCTAATTAACCTTAAAAGCTTCTGCACATCAAAGGAAACTTTTAGCAAGGTGAAAAGGCAGCCTTCAGAATAGGAGTAAATAATAGGAAATGAAGCAACTGACAAACAACTAATCTCAAAAATATACAAGCAATTCCTACAGCTCAACTCCAGAAAAATAAATGACCCAATCAAAAAATGGGCCAAAGAACTAAATAGACATTTCTCCAAAGAAGACATACAGATGGCTAAAAACACATGAAAAGATGCTCAACATCACTCATTATCAGAGAAATGCAAATCAAAACCACTATGAGATACCATTTCATGCCAGTCAGAATGGCTGCGATCCAAAAGTCTACAAATAATAAATGCTGGAGAGGGTGTGGAGAAAAGGGGACCCTGTTACACTGTTGGTGGGAATGCAAACTAGTACAGCCACTATGGAGAACAGTGTGGAGATTCCTTAAAAAACTGGAAATAGAACTGCCTTATGATCCAGCAATCCCACTGCTAGGCATACACACTGAGGAAACCAGAATTGAAAGAGACACGTGTACCCCAATGTTCATCGCAGCACTGTTTATAATAGCCAGGACGTGGAAGCAACCTAGATGTCCATCAGCAGATGAATGGATAAGAAAGCGGTGGTACATATACACAATGGAGTATTACTCAGCCATTAAAAAGAATACATTTGAATCAGTTCTAATGAGGTGGATGAAACTGGAGCCTATTATACAGAGTGAAGTAAGCCAGAAAGAAAACACATATATATGGAATTTAGAAAGATGGTAACGATAACCCTGTATGCGAGACAGCAAAAGAGACACCAATGTATAGAACAGTCCTTTGGACTCTGTGGGAGAGGGAGAGGATGGGATGATTTGGGGGAATGTCATAGAAACATGTATAATATCAAATAAGAAATGAACTGCCAGCCCAGGTTCAATACAGGATCCTTGGGGCTGGTGCACTGGGATGACCCAGAGGGATGGAACAGGGAGGGAGGAGGGAGGGGGGTTCAGGATGGGGAAGACGAGTACACCCTTGGTGGATTCATGTTGATGTGTGGCAGAACCAATACAATATTGTAAGGTAATTAGCTTCCAGTAAAATGAATAAATTTAAATTAAAACATGTTATTAAATACATAGGAATAAATCTACCAAAATACCCCATGAAATGTCTATCAATATTGTGCAAGGCCTCTACACACTTAAAACTGTGAAATTTTTTTGAAAGTAATGAAGATACCAATGGGTTGGCTCTATACCATGTTTTAATATATTGGAACTCTCAGTGTTGTTAAGACATTAATTTCCTCCAAATTGGCCTATGTATTCAGTGCAATCTTAAAATCACTAATGATAATTTTTGTTTGCAGAAATCCCCAGCATTTTTAAAGCTTTATGAAAAACAAATGGCTGAAAAGAACCTAAGTCACATTTAGGAAGCAGAAGAAAGTTGTTTGAATAACAATGAGTGTATCCATGCTCAGTCTTTTAGTTGTGTCCAGCTGTTTGCAACCCCATGGATTGTAGCCTGCCAGGCTCTTCTGTCCAGGATTTTCCAGGCAAGAATATTGGAGTAGGTTGCCATTTCCTACTCCAGGGAATCTTCCCAAACTGGGGGTTGAACCCATATCTTTTGCATCTTCTGCATTGGCAGGTGGATTTTTTACCACTGTGCCACCTGGGAAGACCTTGAGTAACAATACTTAATATGAAAACTAATAATAAAGCTAATATAAATAAAACAGTTCAGTATTGATTCAGAGACAATATCAATTGGCAAATAGATGGGGAAACAATGGAAACAGTGACAGACTTTATTTTCTTGGTCTCCAAAATCACTGCAGATGGTGACTGCAGCTGTGAAATTAAAAGACACTTGCTCCTTTGAAGAATAGCTATGACAAACCTAGACAGCATATTAAAAAGCAGAGACATTACTTTGCCAGCAAATGCTGGCAAATTATATTGTCCATATAGTCAAAGCTATGACTTCCCGGTAGCTCAAGCGGTGAAAGAATCTGCCTGTGATGCAAGAGACAAGGGTTCCATCCCTGGGTTGGGAAGATCCTCTGGAGAAGGGAATGACAATCCACTCCAATATTCTTGCCTGGAAAATCCCATGGTCAGAGAAGTCTGCAGTCCATGGGGTGGCAAAGAGTTGAACATGACTGAGCGACTAACACACTTGATTTTTCCAGTATTCAGGTATGGATATGAGAGTTGGACCATAAAGAAGGCTGAGTGCCAAAGAATTGATGCTTTTGAACTGTGGTGTTGGAGAAGACTCCTGAGAGTCCCTTGGACTGCAAGGAGATCCAACCAGTCAATCCTATAAGAAATTAGTCCTGAATATAAATTGGAAGGACTGATGCTGAAGCTGAAGCTCCAATACTTTGGCCATCTGATGTAAAGAGCTGTTTCATTAGAAAAGACCCTGATGCTGGGAAAGATTGAACACAGGAGGAGAAGGGGACAACAGAGGATGAGATGGATGGATGGCATCACCAACTCAATAGACATGAGTTGAGCAAGCTCTGGGAAATGGTGAAGGACAGGGAAGCCTGGTGTGCTGCAGTCCATGGGGTCACAAAGAGTCAGACAGGACTGAGTGACTGAACAACAACAGCAACAACAATCAATGGAATTAAATGAAGAAACTTGTGAAACAATTGATTATGATAGGGTTGCCACTGAATGCAAGAAGAAAAGGTTAATCTTTTCCATAAATAATGCTGGTTAACTTAGATATTCACAAGAAAAAATATTGTTCCTTATCTCAAACCATAGATATAAGTTAATATCAGATGGGCAATTATCCTTAATTTGGGAGATATTTGAGAGAATTTATAGATTACAACACTGTTACCTACTTTCATGTATTATGTTATGCAAAAATTTCTGAAATAAAAAACAAAGAGCCCTATCAACAACAGAAATAAAATCATAAATAGGAGTTCATAAAAATTAAGAACTTCTGCCTTTTCAATTACACATTAAAAAACATAAAAATCAAGACATAATAGAGGGTAAAAGAACTTTAATACATATTTTTGACAAAGGACTGATGCATAGAAGATTCATAAAACTTCTAAAATAAATTAAAAAAACAAATCTAATAAAAAGGCAAATTATTTTAGTAGGCACTTTACACAAAGGATGGAGAAGGCAATGGCACCCCGCTCCAGTACTCTTGCCTAGAAAATCCCATGGATGGAGGAGCCTGGAAGGTTGCAGTCCATGGGGTCGCTGAGGGTCGGACACAACTGAGCGACTTCACTTTCACTTTTTACTTTCATGCGTTGGAGAAGGAAATGGCAACCCACTCCAGTGGTCTTGCCTGGAGAATCCCAGGGACGGGGAGCCTGGTGGGCTGCCGTCTATGGGGTCGCACAGAGTCGGACACGACTGAAGTGACTTAGCAGTAGCAGTAGCAGTTACACAAAGGATGTCTGATATCCAAAACATATGATAAGGTGTTCAACATCACTGAAAAGTGAAAGTGAAGTCGCTCAGTCATGCCCAACTCTTTGCGACCACGTGGACTATAGTCTACTAGGCTCCTCTGTCCATGGGATTCTCCAGGCAAGGATACTGGAGTGGATTGCCATTTCCTTCTCCAGGGGATCTTCCCAACCCAGGGATCAAACCTGTGTCTCCCACATTGCAGGCAGACCGTCTACCCTCTGAGCCACCAGGGAAGCCCAGTTATGACTAAAATAAGTAGGTTTGACAAAGTTACACATTGGCAAAAATGTGGAGCAATTACAGCTTTTATCCATTGCTAATAGGAAAGTAAATTGGTACAATATTTTCAATAATTATTTGACAGTTGAACACACAGCTACCATATAGCCTATCAATTCCATTTCTTGTTCTGTATGCTAAAGATATAAGTTCATATGCCTGCCAAAAAGAAGTATAAGAAAATTCTTAGCAGCTTTATTTATAAGCCATATATGTGAAAAGCCTGAATTTCCATTAAGAGAAAATGACTAATGATTAATGAATTGTGCTATGTTTCCATTACTGACTACACATAAATTAAAAGAATAAATTATTGCTGGCATAACAACTTGGACAACTGTACAGGCATAATGTTGAGCGAATGAAATCAGACTCAAACCAGTTCATTCTGTGCACTTCTATTCGTATGATAATAATGAATATACAAAACTAATAATGTTCAGCATTGTAAGGCAGTATAGCAGATTCATTTGGGAGTATATTTCTCTGGAGAGGCATGAAAGAGAATTCTATGATTCTGAAAGTATGCTATATTTGCATCTGTGTAATGTTTAGATCAAACCAGTCAATCCTAAAGGAAATCAATCCTGAATACTCATTGGAAGGACTGATCCTGAAGCTGAAGCTTTAACACTTTGACCACCTGATGTGAAGAGCTCACTCATTGGAAAAGATCCTGATGCTGGGAAAGATTGAAGTCAGGAGAAGGGGACGACAGAGGACAAGATGGTTGGAAGGCATCACCAACTCAATAAGTTTGAGCAAGCTCTGGGAGATGGTGAAGGACAGAGAGGCCTAGTGTGCTGCAGTCCATGGGGCGCAAAGAGTAGAACATGACTGAGTGACTAAACAACAGCAACAAAGATTTACATAGGTATCTATACTTAAAGAATTCATCAAACTGTACACAGTGAATTTTTTTCTTTATATTACACCTGAATGTTTAAAAAATATTTGTGGTTTTAGAGACACATACTGAAATATTATAGATGAATTAATATGTATATCTCTTTCAATAATCAATTAGGGGCTGAGAGGAATGGACCAGTTTGTAGATGAGACAATATTGGCTATAAATTGATGCTTGACACTGTGATGCATACAGCAGTGAACATTATGAAATTTTCTGTATTTATATCAGTTTAAAATTAAGAGAAATAAAGTATATAACATATGGCTTGGTACAGAATAATCACCTCAAAATATACGGGTTTTTTTTAATATTTATTTATTTTTTTTTACTTTACAATATTGTATTGGTTTTGCCATACATCAACATGCATCCACCACGGGTGTACACGTGTTCCCCATCCTGAACCCCCCTCCCACCTTCCTCCCCATACCATCCCTCTGGGTCATCCCAGTGCACCAGCCCCAAGCTTCCTGTATCCTGTGTTTCTGAAGTTAGAGTTTAAAAAAAAAAAAAAAAAAACACTTTTGGACATTTCAAAGAACTTAGGAGACTAGTTCTGATTAGGGCTGAAAAAGGTTGGCATTTTGAACAAGGACTGTAGGGGTAGTACTTTTCAGTCTGGGCCCCCTGTTAAACTTTTAGTGAGCCTGAGAAGCAAGGCACTGTTTTTTCTGCAATGCAATACAGGCCTTTTCCAAGACACCTGTCTCAAGATAGGTGAGGGGTATTATTGCAATCTAAATTTCTAGAAACTGAAAGTTTCTAATAACTTCTTGTGTTGTTCAATTGGTAAGTCATGTCTGATTCTTTGTGACCCCATGGACTGCATCATGCCAGGCTTCCTTCATTATCTCCCAGAGTTTGCTCAAACTCATGTCCATTGAATTGTTAATGCCATCCAACCATCTCATCCTCTGTTGCTCCCTTCTCCTCCTGCCTTCAATCTTTCCCAACATCAAGGTCTTTTCCAATGAGTCGGCTCTTTATGATAACATTGTCAAACTGAGGGTGAAGGAATGGACGAGGCCAATTAAGGAAATGTGAGATTATTGGGCAAATGTGCAAAAATGCTGTGGAAAAAAAATAAGTCACCAGAGAATCAGAAATTTTGTAGCAGAACGAACTGGAGTAAATGCTGTGGAAAAATTGAAATAATGAGTTGCCAAAAACGTTTTGCCTGTGTTAGAAAGAGCTTCCCAAGTTCCTGAACTCATTTCAACCTGCTGCTTTTACTAACCCCTCAAATACTTACGAGTGTTGCTCTAAGAAGCCAAATGGTTTAAATATTCAGATTCCCATTATTTATGTTAATTTATTTATATTAACAGCTCAACTCTTTTTAAAGGAAAACTAGAGTTATGCTAGTAGGCCCAACATTTATATTTTCATTCAATAGCTCTTTTAATTTTTATTTCACACATTGGTTTCATTTATTCATTGTCAGTCTTTTTATTTTATTTTATTTTTTTATTTATTTATTTTTTACTTTACAATATTGTATTGGTTTTGCCATACATCAACATGAATCCACCACGGGTGTACACATGTTCCCCATCCTGAACCCCCCTCCCACCTCCCTCCCCATACCATCCCTCTGGGTCATCCCAGTGCACCAGCCCCAAGCTACCTGTATCCTGCATCGAACCTGGACTGGTGATTCATTTAGGGAGTGGGGAATGATTTGGGATAATGGCATTAAAACATTGTCAGCCTTATAGTAAAAAAATGTATTTTGTAGTTTAAGCTTGCTGTGAGCATTTTTATTATGTATTACTTATACTGATTTTAATACATGTGGGGTTTGTTTGAGGAGTTACTTGAAAATATCTTATTGAAAATTTTTCTCTGGTGAGGCTTCCTTAAGTTAAAAACAAAATTTTTGGTCAAACACACAGAATTTGAATTCTGGATCTGCTACTAATCAGTTTGGTTAATCTGAAGCCTTTTAATATAAATATAGCATGAGACATATGCACAATTTAGAATTTTCTAGTAGCCATACTATAAAATAAAAATGAAATTATTAATAAATCCAGATGTATTCAGCTGTGTCTGACTCTTTGTGACCCCACAGACTGTAGCCCACCAGGCTCCTGTGTCCATGAGATCTTCCAGGCAAGAATACTGCAGTGGGTTGCCATTTCCTCCTCCAGTGGATCTTCCTAACCCAGGGATCGAATGTGCGTCTCCTGCATCTACTCATTGGCAGGTGGATTCATTACCAATGAACCACTTGGGAGTCTTAAATCCAGTGCATCAAAATATTATTTCAACCTGATATCAATACAAAATTATTTTCGAGATATGTCACAATCAAGTTCCTTGAAATGTGATTGATGTCTTATTTGACCTGCTTGTTTCTCAAGGTGTAAATTGTGAAAGTTAATAAATGCAATTTCAACTAATACAGGGTTAAGAGGCCTGAATAGGGTCTCTTATGTCCTAGGACAGCAGCAGAGCCCAAAAGGAAGAAGAAAGACTTCCTCTTTTTCCGTGGCAAGAGTTCAGCCTATGAGAGACTGTCACAACTCAGCCAATGCAAAGTCTTATACTCTTTGTTTACTACAGCCCTCCCAACTTCTTTTCCCCTCTTTAAGAGTCCCCATTCTTGTGTGAGAACTTCTATATGGCTCACCATAGTTGCAGAACACAAATCACAGTTCTTTTTGATCTTGAATAAACAATTTTTTTTTTTCCTGGAGAAGTAATTGGCAATCTTTTTAAGTAAGCAAAATGAAGAGATTCAGCATAGGAGGCAGTGAGCACTGTCATAACTTTTAATAGCCATTGATTCTTTTACTGATGATTGAACAAAGATGAAAATACAGGGAAACCCCTCTTCTAATCATTTTCTTACCAGCTAATGCATACTGTTACAGGTTGATGTGTAGAAACAAATACTGATGTATTGGATTGACCCAAAAGTTCATTCAGAGTTTTCAGTAAGATGTTATGGAAAAACCTGAATGAACTTTTGGCCCACCTAATACATAAATAATTGTTTTCCTCAAAAATTCACATGGAAAAATTGTTAGCACTTTAATTTCACATGTTTTCTGTTTAAATTGATCTGTAAGTCTGGAATTTTTAGAGTGTTCAATATTGTAAGAGACTATTTTTTTTTAATCTAATTTTATTTTTAAACTTTACATAATTGTATTAGTTTTGCCAAATATCAAAATGAATCCATCACAGGTATACATGTGCTCCCCATCCTGAACCCTCCTCCCTCCTCCCTCCCCATACCATCCCTCTGGGTCGTCCCAGTGCACTAGCCCCAAGCATCCAGTATCGTGCATTGAACCTGGACTGGCATCTCGTTTCTTACATGATATTTTACATGTTTCAATGCCATTCTCCCAAATCTTCCCACCCTCTCCCTCTCCCACAGAGTCCATAAGACTGTTCCATACATCAGCGTCACTTTTGCTGTCTCATACACAGGGTTATTGTTATCATCTTTCTAAATTCCATATATATGCATTAGTATACTGTATTGGTGTTTTTCCTTCTGGCTTACTTCACTCTGTATAATAGGCTCCAGTTTCATCCACCTCATTAGAACTGATTCAAATGTATTCTTTTTAATGGCTGAGTAATACTCCATTGTGTATATGTACCACAGCTTGCTTATCCATTCATCTGCTGATGGACATCTAGGTTGCTTCCATGTCCTGGCTATTATAAACAGTGCTGCGATGAACACTGGGGTACACGTGTCTCTTTCCCTTCTGGTTTCCTCAGTGTGTATGCCCAGCAGTGGGATTGCTGGATCATAAGGCAGTTCTATTTCCAGTTTTTAAAGGAATCTCCACACTGTTCTCCATAGTGGCTGTACTAGTTTGCATTCCCACCAACAGTGTAAGAGGGTTCCCTTTCCTCCACACCCTCTCCAGCATTTATTATTTGTAGACTTTTGGATCGCAGCCATTCTGACTGGTGTGAAATGGTACCTCACAGTGGTCTTGATTTGCATTTCTCTGATAATGAGTGATGTTGAGAATCTTTTCATGTGTTTGTTAGCCATCTGTATGTCTTCTTTGGAGAAATGTCTATTTAGTTCTTTGGCCCATTTTTTTGATTGGGTCATTTATTTTTCTGGAGTTGAGCTGGAGGAGTTGCTTGTATATTTTTGAGATTAGTTGTTTGTCAGTTGCTTCATTTGCTATTATTTTCTCCCATTCTGAAGGCTGTCTTTTCACCTTGCTGATAGTTTCCTTTGATGTACAGAAGCTTTTAAGGTTAATTAGGTCCCATTTATTTTTGCTTTTATTTCTGATATTCTGGGAGGTGGGTCATAGAGGATCCTGCTGTGATGTATGTCAGAGAGTGTTTTGCCTATGTTCTCCTCTAGGAGTTTTATAGTTTCTGGTCTTATGTTTAGATCTTTAATCCATTTTCAGTTTATTTTTGTGTATGGTGTTAGAAAGTGTTCTAGTTTCATTCTTTTACAAGTGGTTGACCAGTTTTCCCAGCACCACTTGTTAAAGAGAGATACAATCATTTGTAATAGTTTCTTTCCTTAACTTAAAAATATTATTTTTATTGTTGCTCCTTGTGATGGTTATGTTTTTTCAAATGTTGTGGTCATATATCTCTTCTTAACGATAAGAAATGTAAAGGCAATACATTTTTAGGTTTTCTATTCTGTTTCTAATACTTGAAATGGTGCCTGACATCAAAAAACACTCTTGAAATCTAAAAAAGGAAAAGGCAATCACACAATTACCCTGTTCAAAATGTACAGTGAACTTGTAGGTTTTCCTTCTTTCATTTCATTGTTAGCCCTTTGGTAAACTCTTGTTAGTGTGTAATGTCATTCTTCTTACTTTTTTAAAAATATAAATTTATTTATTTTAATTGGAGGTTAATTCTTACTGTCTTTTTAAGAGAGCTGCCTGAAACAGTTTCCATACCAGGAAAGAAATGACTGAAAGCTTAAAGATACATACTTAGGAACAAATGATCTTTTCATGAAAAATTGATTCCTTTACATTAGCAAATTCCATTAGATCTTTGAGAATAATGCAATTCTTTTGATTGCATCACCAAAGGCTTGTTTAACTTGCTTGTTTCTCAAGGTGTAAATGAAGGGGTTCAGCATAGGAGCAATTGAAGTAGTGAGCATTGCCACACCCTTATTAATACCTTCTGATTCCTTTGCTGAAGGCTTAACATAGATGAAAATACAGCTTCCATAGGTGATGGAGACCACAATCGAATGGGAAGAACATGTGGAAAATGCCTTTTTCCTTTGCTGGGCAGAAGGGAATTGTAAAATGGTCTTGATGATGTATACATACGACAGAATAACACACAGGAGGGTCATGATAAAGGTCAACACTGCACAGACTATGATCATTTGCTCTATAAGCCACGTTTCTGAGCATGAGATTTTTAGAAGGGGGACTGCATCACAGAAAAAATGGTCAATAACATTGGAGTCACAGAATTCTAGATGCAGGCCCAGGCTAAGTGGAGGGATTATGATTAACAAGCCAGCCATCCAGCAACAAAGGATGAGTCTTCTACAGACCATGTTGTTCATGATAGTCATATAATGCAGGGGTTTGCAGATGGCCACGTATCGATCATAGGACATGGTAGCCAGGAGAAAAAACTCAGTTACACCAAAAAGATCAGCAAAAAATATTTGACTGATACAGTTATTATATGCTATTGTTTTGTCACCTGTTGATATATTATACAAATATCTGGGAATACAAGCAGATGTAAATGAGATTTCTAAGAAGGAGAAATTTTGTAGGAAAAAGTACATGGCAGTTTTCAGGTGAGAGTCTATGAAGGTGAGGGAGATGATTGTCAGGTTCCCAGTTACACTCAACATGTAGGTGAGAAATAAAAAGATGAAAATCACAATCTTCAGTTGTGGATCATCAGTCAGTCCCAGCAGGGTAAAAGTTGTTACTGTGTGGTTTCTCATCACTGAATCCTGACTTTTATTCAATCTGCATTTACGATTCAGAAATATTTGATATGCATAGAGTGGTTATTAATGGAGGCAAAACAATGCAAACAAACTCACAGGCATTAAAAAATTTTGTTCAGAAATATTTTCAGTACACTGGTATCCTAGGCTCCACAATTGTGTATTATTGATCATTTCAGGGAGATTAAAAAATCAGAATTGCTTTATCTATATCATGCTATGAAATATTATTGGTGCTTCTTCCTCATTACATTTTATGTTTTGTTTCCACTTTACATTTTATCTATATCTTGGATTTGATTTTCCCTTATATTGGATTTAGCTGCTAATGTTTTGTCAGAGTAAGAGTTCTTTCTTACTCCCAGACTCATTCCTAAAACTGAATTCCAAACTTTCATTTTTACCTTCATGTGTTTCCTTAAAATTTTGTTATTGACACAGTTGATCACAAATAGTTTGTCTCACTAAATGCATTCCATGTCCAATACTGAAGATGCTGAGCACTAGGATTGCAACATAAACGTCTATGTTGCCTTTAAACAACTTCTGTCTTACTCACCTATGCCCCTGAATCTATCTCATAATTTTCTGTTTAAAAACACTAATTTCCTACTGTGGTACAGAAGACAAGGAATATTTTGATGACAAATACATGATGTAGAATAACAATATATGTTGGGTATAAATATATAGGGGAGTAAAAGATCATTACAATTTTTCTTAGTTTTCAACCCATTTAGTTAAGGTTGAGACACATTCCAAAATATTATTATTAGTATTACTAACTACAAAAAATTCAGGTTAAATTATTAGGCATATTTTTCAAGATTAGCTTGCTTTCACTGTGACTCAGTTATGCCATTTACAAAGTGGAAATAATATTATTATCCTTCATATATATATATATAATGTTGAAAAATTAAATAAGTTAATATTTAGAGTACTTATAAAAAGTGCCTGGCTGATAATGAGTAATAAACAAATTTTAACTATTTCAATGACCTGGTCCACAATGATTTTCATTTTAGAGACAGACCATACATTCAATCATCAATACATTGTAATCACATTTTCTAATGAAACATAAATCTAATGAAAAAATTTATGCCAAAGTTCATCAAACACCTTCTTTTGACTAATAGAGTTCAGGAAAATTCATAGGAAAGTCTAGTTTTAACCATACAATAGTCATAGAATTCTCTCATAACTTACTTTAATATCACGTTTTCCTGTCATCATTTGGCTTTCTAATATCTAGACACTTCTTTTTTCCCCCTGAATTCTATGTTGATAGTTCTTAGCATTTCTTTACCATTTTCCTGAATTTTTTAAATTTAATAAACTTGACATGTAACATTATATAAATTTAAAGTATATAAGGTATTACTTTGATACATTTATAATTGCAACATGATTGCTCATGTAGTGGATAATTATCACCTTACATAATTATAATATAATATTACTATCTACAATTACTGTAATATATACATTAGATCTCTTTGATTTACTTACTACTCATTGCAAGTTTTTACTTAAAGCTTTACTTAACATATGTACTCTTTTGGGGTATTTTCTTGAACTTCTAATCTCCAAAATGATTGATCTTCAGTTATATACCCAAATTCACTGCAAATATAAAACATCCAAAATGAAACTCTTGATTTTTCACACTCTCTTCCTATTTTTTAATAACCAAACCAATATTTCCCACTTCCATCTCTGTCCCCAGTCTTGAATTTTGTGGGACAAGCACATACTCAGCCACTTGTTTTCAGTTTTTAGTTTCCACGTGTATTAATTTGTCACATATAAATTATGTTATTTTTAGATGATCTCTTATTTTTTTGTAGCTCAAAATAATCTTATCAATAACTATATACTGTCTAAGATTAAAGTGCTCTGAAAATGATGTTTAATGGATACCCACGTTAGAATTTCCACTGATAAATTTTGTACAATCAGGAAAGATTAACTTACTAGAGGCAAATATTACCCAAGTATCAAAAAATGTAACTGAAATGCAGAATTTATAATACTTACATTCTTGCAGTTAATCATTCTTATAGCTACCACTTGAAAATGACTATAATGCAAATAGTATTAGAAGCATGAGAATTTCTGGTTACTAATGATTGAATGGGCGATAGAGGGTGAGATGGTTGGACGGCTTCCCCAATTCAATGGACATAAACTTGGGCAGACTCTGGGAGATGGTGAGGAACAAGGAAGGCTGGCATGCTGCAGTCTGTGGGGTCAAGAAGAATCAGACACCACTTGGTGACTGAACAACAACAACAACAACACTGATTGAATCTGGTCCCTCCTAGAGTAACAGCAGCTTGGGAATGCATAATTTCCTTAAAACTTTTTGTCTTCAAATATGTCAACTTCCTCACAATAGATTTGGTGCTAAGACAAATCTAGGAAATAGCTTTAAAAGAAAAAAGAAAAAGTTTCAATAATTGAGAGGAGAAGCAGGCTCAAAGGAACACCTACTAGTTTTGGACAAGCTGATGTTCTGAACTATTATGCTTAGAGAGAGAGGATTTTCTCTTAATATTATATTTATTTCATTTGCTGAATCTGCAACAAAATTAATAAATAAGAGAGCCCTTGGTGACTCAGGATCAAAAACTACTAATTTAGCATCTGTGTAATCATCTTGTATCAATTAACCTTTGGGTAATTGAAACAAGACAAACTAATATAATAACAGAGGGGAAATGACCTTTAGAGACAGAGAAAGCAACAGAATCACTCTAGGGACTGGGAGGACAACTGACTTTAATTAAAAACAAAACATAGTCCAGTTTCTTTTAACTAACTATTGTGTAAGGTAAAGATGATATATCTCTCTCTCTACTTTTTCTATTTGTTATAAAATGAATATATTATATATTAAGACATTTGATGAGACATATGACAATAAGAAATTAAAGTGAAAAAGAATAAAGGAAGACTTAAAATAGAGATAATAGGTAATTTTGGAGCATGTCCTTCCATACTTTTCCTCCTGCAGATCTATCCATGTGTATCACATGTAATAATTAGAAATGCATAAACATTATTGAAAAATACTTCCATACTGTGGTACTCAGATTGTCACAGTTATTTTACAATTGGGCTTCCCAGGTGGCTCAGTGGTAAAGAATGAACCTGCAATGCCGGAGTCATAGGTTCAATCCCTGGGTTGGAGAAATCCCCTGGAGAAGGAAATGGCAACCTACTCCAGTACTACTGCCTGGGAAATCCCATGGACTGAGGAACCTGGTGAGCTACAGTCCATGGGTTGCAAAGAGTTGGCCACAACAGAGTGACTAAACAACAACAATTTTACACTTAGATGTGTGTGAGCCTATTATGTGTGAGCCTAAATAATTTATCAATAATTATTTGCATGCATTATTTTAAATCTATTTAATTTCAGTCCACTGTATTACTGTAACAACAGCATTTAAATTCAAATTTATCACTGTTGTAAATAAATGCTGTTTCAAGTTTTACCGTTGTAAAATATCACTCTGTAGATAATTATGCTGTTTCTAATTATCTTTAATCATTTTAGCATTTTTATATTTTCTAAAATATAAAAAAATTACAAGAAATTTTTTGAAAGTATTTCTGCACATTTTCCAGAAAAATGGATCAAAGTAAAAATTTCTTTGAGGTACTGAGATTCGTACTTAGAACTATAATGTACTAATACTAATAATTAGTATGTTCCTTCAAGTCACGTGTATAAGAGTATCTTTCTGCATACACTCAAGAATGCAATTCTGCTTTTCCTTTAAATAATTATTCAATTCAGTTCAGTCGTTCAGTCGTGTCTGACTCTTTGCAACCCCATGAACCGCAGCATGCCAGGCCTCCCTGTCCATCACCAACTCCTGGAGTCCACCCAAACCCATGTACATTGAGTCGGTGATGCCATCCAACCATCTCGTCCTCTGTTGTCCCCTTTTCCTCCTGCCCTCAATCTTTCTTAGCATCAGGGTCTTTCCAAATGAGTCAGCTCTTCACATCAGGTGGCCAAAGTATTCATTTGTGGACTAATATAGGTCAAGGCTGTATTGCAGATTGAAGCAATATTTGCATACAATAAGTGGAACCTTTAAAATATTTTAGTGAATTTTTAAAATATATACTTCCCTAATCATTGCTTTCACTGTAAAGACAATAAGCACTTCCATATTCCCACAAATTTCCTTTGTGTCCTTTCCTAGTAAACTTTTTATCCTGGGCAGCTAGTGATCTTTCTGTCATTTTAAATCAGATTTCATTTTTATTTTTCTTGTGTTTCATTTGAATGGAATAATCATGGCATTATTCCCTTATAATTTTTTAATATTCAATTTTATTATTGCATATACAAGTAGTTCACTTACATTACTGAGAAATATCCATGATTTAGACATATTGCCACTTTTTTAATAGTTTTTTTACTTGCTTTGTAATTCCTTTTTTCCTTTCTTTTTCTTTTGCCCTCTTCTTTTGTCCTTTGATGACTTTCTATAGTGGAATGTTTCTTTTTCCCTCTTTTTGTTTTGTTTTCACTGTGTACAGTATGTTTATTTTTATGTTGGAAATGTATATGTTTATAAATGCACCCAAGCTGAACAAGACCTGACACCAAAACAAGACAGAACTTACAAGAGTGGAAAATCAGAGTTCACTCTTTCTCACGAGCATAGATGTAAAAATGAAACAAAATATTGAATCCAGAACTGTATAAAAGGAATAATACATCATTACAAAGCAGAGTTTGGACCAGAAATGCAAGTTTAGTTTTAACATTAGTCAGTCAATGTAACAAACCACATTAACAAAATAAAGGAGAGAAAAATAATCTCAATACATGTGGAAAAAGCATCTGTCAAAATTCAGCACACATACATGATATCCTCAGAAACTAGAACTAGAAGGGAAATTTTCCAATCTGATGAAAAGCATGCAAGAAAAACCTACAGCTAACATCATTTTTAAACAGTGAAAAAATTGGATGCTGTCCTCTAATGTTAAGAACAAGACAGGATATTCACTCACATAACTTCAGTTCAACAGTAGTTTAAGTTTCCAACTATTCCAATAAACGAAGAAGAAGAATAAATACATAAAAAGATCTGGAATAAGGAGATAGAAGTGCCTTTTTTCATCAGATCAGATCAGATCAGTCGCTCAGTCGTGTCCGACTCTTTGCGACCCCATGAATCGCAGCACGCCAGGCCTCCCTGTCCATCACCAGCCCCCAGAGTTCATCAGACACATGTCCATCGAGTCAGTGATGCCATCCAGCCATCTCATCCTCTGTCATCCCCTTCTCCTCCTGCCCCCAATCCCTCCCAGCATCAGAGTCTTTTCCAATGAGTCAACTCTTCGCATGAGGTGGCCAAATTACTGGAGTTTCAGCTTCAGCATCATTCCTTCCAAAGAAATCCCAGGGCTGATTTCCTTCAGAATGGACTGGTTGGATCTCCTTGCAGTCCAAGGGACTCTCAAGATGTACAATTTTTTTAAATTAAAAAAAAAAAAACAAACAAAAAAAAAGAAAACTAAGACCATAGCATCCAGTCCCATCATTTCATGGCAAATAGATGGGGAAACAATGGAAACAGTGACAGACTTTATTTCCTTGGGCTTCAAAATAAGAAAAAAAAAAAAAAAAAGACAAACGGGTAGAAGATCTAAATATACATTTCTCCAAATAAGACATACAGATAGCCAAAAAGCACATAAAAAAAGATGTTCAACATCACTAATTATTGTGTGTGTGCATGCATTATTAGAGAAATGCAAATCAAAACTACAAAAAAAAAAAAAAAGCTACAATGAGGTATTATCTCAAACTAGTCAGAATGACCACCATCAAAAAAATTTACAAACAATAAGTGCTGGAGAGGGTGTGGAGAAAAGGGAAACCTCCTACACAGTCAGTGTGAATGTAAATTGGTACAGCTACTATGAACAACAATATGGAGGTGCCTTAAAAAACTAAAAATAGAACTATCATACAACCCAAAAATCCCACTCCTGGGCATATACCCAGAGAAAACCATAATTCAAAATGATACATACACCTCAGTGTTCATTGCAGTACTATTTATAATAGCCAGGACATGGAAAACAGTCTAACTGTCCATCAACAGAGGAATGGATAAAGAAAATGTGGTACCTATATACAACGGAATATTACTCAGCCCTAAAACGGATTGAAATTGTGTCATTTGCAGAGATGTAGATGGACCTAGAGACTGTCATACTGAATGAAGTAAATTAGACAGAGGAAGACAAATATCATATGATACCACTTTTTGTGGAATATAAAAATGATAATACAAGTGAACCTATTTAAAAACAGAAATAGAGTCACAGATGTAGGAAGCAAACTTCTGGTTACTAGGGGGGAAAAGCAGTGGGGGGCAAGGAATTGGGAGATTGGGATTGACATATAAACACTGCTATATATAAAATAAATAACTAATCTGTATAGCACAGGGAACTCTTCTCAGTACTCTGTAACTACCTATATGGGAAAAGAATCTAAAAAAGAGTTGATATATGTATATGTATAACTTATTCACTTTGTTATAAAAGCAGACACTAACAAAATATGCAAATCAACTACATTCCAATAAAAATTTTTGAGAGATACACAATACAGAAAATAAGTCAAAAAAAAAAAAAAAAAAAAGAGTCTTCTCCAACACCACAGTTCAAAAGCATCAATTCTTTGGCGCTCAACCTTCTTCACAGTCCCACTCTCACATCCATACATGACCACTGGAAAAACCATAGCCTTGATTAGACGAACATTTGTTGGCCAAGTAATGTCTCTGCTTTTGAATATGCTGTCTAGGTTGGTCATAACTTTCCTTCCAAAGAGTAAGTGTCTTTTAATTTCATGGCTGCAGTCACCATCTGCAGTGATTTTGGAGCCCCCCAAAATAAAGTCTGACACTGTTTCCACTGTTTCCCCATCTATTTCCCATGAAGTGATGGTACTGGATGCCATGATCTTCGTTTTCTGAATGTTGAGCTTTAAGCCAACTTTTTCACTCTCCACTTTCACTTTTATTAAGAGGCTTTTTAGTTCCTCTTCACTTTCTGCCATAAGGGTGGTGTCATCTGCATATCTGAGGTGATTGATATTTCTCCCGGCAATCTTGATTCCAGCTTGTGTTTCTTCCAGTCCAGCGTTTCTCATGATGTACTCTGCATATAAGTTAAATAAGCAGGATGACAATATACAGCCTTGACGTACTCCTTTTCCTATTTGGAACCAGTCTGTTGTTCCATGTCCAGTTCTAACTGTTGCTTCCTGACCTGCATACAAATTTCTCAAGAGGCAGATCATGTGGTCTGGTATTCCCATCTCTTTCAGAATTTTCCACAGTTTATTATGATCCACACAGTCAAAGGCTTTGGCATAGTCAATAAAGCAGAAGTAGATGTTTTTTCTGGAACTCTCTTGCTTTTTCTATGATCCAGTGGATGTTGGCAATTTGATCTCTGGTTCCTCTTCCTTTTCTAAAACCAGCTTGAACATCAGGAAATTCATGGTTCGCATATTGCTGAAGCCTGGCTTGGAGAATTTTGAGCATTACTTTACTAGTGTGTGAGATGAGTGCAATTATGCAGTAGTTTGAGCATTCTTTGGCATTGCCTTTCTTTGGGATTGGAATGAAAACTGACCTTTTCCAGTCGTGTGGCCACTGCTGAGTTTTCCAAATTTGCTGGCATATTGAGTATAGCACTTTCACAGCATCATCTTTCAGGATTTGGAATAGCTCAACTGGAATTCCATCACCTCCACTAGCTTTGTTTGTAGTGATGCTTTCTAAGGCCCACTTGACTTCACATTCCAGGATGTCTGGCTCTAGGTCAGTGATCACACCATCATGATTATCTGGATTGTGAAGATCTTTTTTGTACAGTTCTTCTGTGATTTCTTGCCATCTCTTCTTGATTTCTTCTGCTTCTGTTGGGTCCATACCATTTCTGTCCTTTATCGAGCCCATCTTTGCGTGAAATATTCCTTTGGTATTTCTGATTTTCTTGAAGAGATATCTAGTCTTTCCATGATTGTGTACACAGGAAATTTTAAGGCATTTACAAAAATTAAAAAAATTAAAATAAATACTAAACTAATATGTGAATTTAATAAGATTTCAGATGCAAAATCAATGTATAAAAATAAGTTGCATTTCTATACACTAGAAACAAACTTGAAAATGAAATTTAAAATACCATTTATAATAGCATAAAAACCAGAAAATATTTAGAAATATACTTGAAAAAATATGTGTAAAACTTCTTCACTAAAAAAATTACTGAGATACATTTTAAAAGGCTGAAATAAATACGGAAATATGTCATGTCTATGGGTTGGCAGATTCAGTGTTGTTTGTCAGTTCTTCCCAAATTGACTTCTAAATTCAAATGCAATTTAATCACTATCCCAACAGGCTTTTTTAAAAGAAAAACTGAAAAGCTATATGTAAAATTTATATGGGAAAGGGAAGCAACTGATATCAAGTCAAACCTATCTGGAAAATGCTACAGAATTTACAGTATGTAGTTTCCAGACACTTTAAAGCCACAGTGATAAAAACAGTGAGGTACTGATGTAAAGATCAACACACAGATAAATAACATAAAATGGATCATCCAGATTCAGAAATACATGGCCAACTGATTTTGACAAAGGCACTGGAGTAATTCAGCATGTAGGCAAAGATTTCTTGGGACACACAATCAAGTACAAACCATAAAAGTAATAATTGATACACTGGATTTCAAAAAAATTAAAACTGCTCTTCAAAAGACATCATTAAGAAAATAAAAAAGCAAATCCCAGACAGGGAGAAAATAGTCACTATATATATATTTGAAAAAGGATTTGTATGAGAAAGCACTGATGTAGAAATTGTTAGACAGTCAGTGTAGAAGTCAGAGTCTTTGTTCTTTTTCTAATTTCAATTTTAATTCTCACACACAAGCGTTTTGGCTCCATTAGCCTAAAGCTGTATTTTTTCCAGTTTCTAGGCATTCAGAGGAATTCCTCCCTGATCTGGAGTGTCATAAAACATTCAGACCCAGGACAAGACAATCATTGACTGCTGTCCAGTTTATCAAGGAGAAAAATTCCAGGTAGACAATTAGCTCTTAAACATACATCTGTACTGCACTGTGCTTACTCAGTCATGTCCGACTCTTTGTGGTCCCAGGACTGTAGCCCCACAGGCTCCTCTGTCCGTGGGGTGAGAACCTCCAGGTGAGAACACTGGAGTGGGTTGCCCTCTGGCTCCTAAATAACGGTCTGGAGGTTTCGAGAAATGGTCGAGGGATGGCATCGATATGTCTAGAAAAACTGAGAAACTGGGAGATCCAAGAAAGCCATAAAAATGACAAACAGGACATTGCACAATTTAAACTGATTGGTCAAAAATTACACATATCTGGGCCCAAGCCAACCAAAACTGAACAGATTAATTCTAATAAAGATATAAAAACTGCTGTTATTCCCATCTTTTGGGGCTCTTTACCCCTTCTCAGTGTCTATGCTGAGGGCTTTGTGTCTCTATCCTTTTAAACATAAACTTTGCCTGCGTGAGCGTTTGCTGGTTTGTGAAATTCATTCTTTGGCTCCATGAACAGAATCCTGTTTCCCGTTTCAGCCCCACCAGATGTTCACCAGCCCATAAGCTCTCTGAAACTCATCTTTTTGGGGTTTTATGGAGGCTTTATTATGTAGTGATTATTGGTTAAATCATTGGTCTCTGTACATTGAACTGATTCTCCAGCGAGGGCCCTCTCTCTCACTGAGGTGAGGGATTTCAGTTCAGTTCAGTACAGTTGCTCAGTTGTGTCCGACTCTTTGCAACCCCATGGACTGCAGCATGCCAGGCTTCCCTGTCCGTCACCAGCTCCCAGAGTTTGCTCAAACTCATGTCCATTGAGTTGGTGATGTCATCCAACCATCTCATCCTCTGTCATCCCCTTCTCCTCCTGCTTTCAATGTTTCCCAGCATCAGGGTCTTTTCCAATTTGGGTACTGTAAATTCCAATCCTCTAATCAGGTGATTGATTTCCCTGGCAACCAGGCTTCATTTTTAGGTGACCTAAGGTCTTCCCACATCTTCTCATTAACACAACAAAAGATACCTTTATTGCTCTCATCCCTTAAGAATCTCCAAGGGTTGTAGGAGCATCCTGTCAGGAACTGGATGATGACAAATAGATTTTTTTTTTTTACTATAAATCACAAAATCACACAGCCCAGAGATCTTTATTGTTCATGATAAGATAATAGTATCAGTGCTATGATTACTGTGTTATTTTCTGAGCCCATTTTGTTTTTTTGGCAAATATACAATAGATATTCTGATGATCCTTTCATAAAATTTCAAAGGTGAAGCATAGACATGTTGTAAAAATGTGAAATCTGAAAGGAATAGCCCTTTTAGTAACAGTAGGTATGGCTGAATGATGGGTTGGTTATCATGTACAGGAATATTAACTAGCATCAAGGTTTAGCTCTAGGTGTTCACTGAAATCATATTTATAATGGCTTGTCTCTTATCTGAAAAATGTATATGTGTGTACATTTTCTGAGAAGATTTTATTGTGGTAAGAACACTTTGTGAGAACTACCCTTTTAACAGATTTTTAGTGTAGAATACATTATTGTTGATTATAGGTACAATGTTGTAAAGCAGGTCTTTAGAGTTTATTAATGTTACTTAACTAAAATTTTATGCCTTTTCATTAATAAGTCTCCATTGCCCTGTCCCTTTCAGCCCTGTTCCCTGGTAATCACTATTCCAGACTTTAATTTTATTAATTTGACTATTTTAGAAATTTCATGTAAATACAATCATGAAGTTTTTGTCTTTCTGTATCTGGTTTATTTCACTTAGGATACTGTCTTCAAGGTCCATCCACAGTGTCACATGTTGCTGAATTTTCTTCTTTTTGAAGGCCAAGTAGTATTCCACTGTGTGTATATACCACATTTAACTTATCCATTAATTGGTAGGTAGACATTTAGGTTGTTTCTACATATTAGTTATTGTGAATATTGCTACAATGAACATGAGTGTGCACACATCTCTTTGAGATCCTTTTTAGTTCTTTTGGATATATACCGGAAATGAGATGGCTAGATCATAGGGTAGTGTGTTATATTTAATTTTTTAAGGAACCTGAGTGACTTTTAAATAAGAAAACTGAAGGGAAAAAAGTGTGCTCCAATAAAGGATGAGAATATATATAAAATACAGGGAAATAGCAGTCAGAAAAGACTAAATGTGAACCTCTTGAACACAGGTTCAAGAGCCTATAGCATGAATTGTAGAGAATGGAGGAAATAGTTTCAGATGATGATCTGTGTAAATTTCTTTTTCTAGGAAATGTGGTAAATAGTGTGTGTTCTTCCAATGTATAACCATTTATATCATTAAAAAATGGAATACCTTTATGTACCACTCTTTGTATTTCTTTTGAAAACATTTATAAGTTTCTAAGATTCCATACATCTGGCTGTTTTTACTTTATTTCTTTTACTTAATTTTTGATGTGTGCTTGCCTATTTTAGAGACATTGTGTGTTGGCATTTCAATATATGTGTCTGCATCTGGCAGGCTTTTGTAATACCAAAATATTTAAATTCTTCAAAATAGTTGTTATCCATTCTCACAATTTTCCCTTTCTTTTTTTTTTTTTTTTTTTGAAAAATCTTAGAACATTTAAGAGGCTTCCCAGGTGGTGCAGTGGTAAAGACTCTGCCTGTCAATGCAGAAGGCATAAGAGACACCAGTTCGATCCGTGGGTTGGGAAGATACCCTGGAGTAGGAAATGGCAACCCATTCCAGTATTCTTGCCTGGAAAATCCCATGGACAGAGGAGCCAGATGGGCTACAGTCCATGGGGTCACAAAGAGTTGGACATGACTGGGCATGTATGCATTACTACTACTACCATAACATTTAAAAGTCTTATTATTAAAAATTTAATGTGCAATTTGTATACTTTTTGTTTTAATATTTAGTATGTAGTTTTGCTATAGATTAATTGAAAATAAGTGCCTGAGTTTATTTCTGGGTTCTCTACTCTCTTCCCTTGATCAGTATGTCTATTTTTGTTCCTGTACCAAACTGTTTTGTTTAGTTTTTAGTATTTAGTATTAAGCAAAATGCTGTTTATTTATTATTTCCATAATTGTAAAGGTTTATAATTCTCCTTCATAAAAAATGTTTATTACTGAAAGTTAACTTTTGCTTTCTTTAACATAGTGTTTCTTCTGTTCACTCCTGAAGGTACGTGGGAATAAAATTCTGCTGGTTGTCTCTATTTCTAGTGCCTAAAGCAGTACCTACCCCAAAGGAATTACCCAATACATATTTGTTTTGTGAATCAATGAATAAGTAATTTGAAAGTTTTGGATTTGAAAAACTAGTGGCAACCATTACTTATTCTTTCTCTGGAAAATGTAAGAATTTATCAACTTACTGTTCTCTTTTGGTAGGTCTAATTTGGAGATATGCTTCTGTTTTACCTGTTGTGCTTCATTTTTTGATATTTTTAATTTGGAGGTGAAGCCAGGATTTAAATTTTAAAAAATTATTATTTTCTCCCATTCTGAGGAAACCAGAAGGGAAAGAGACACGTGTACCCCAATGTTCATCGCAGCACTGTTTATAATAGCCAGGACATGGAAGCAACCTAGATGTCCATCAGCAGATGAATGGATAAGAAAGCTGTGGTACATATACACAATGGAGTATTACTCAGCCATTAAAAAGAATACATTTGAATCAGTTCTAATGAGGTGGATGAAACTGGAGCCTATTATACAGAGTGAAGTAAGCCAGAAGGAAAAACATAAATACAGTATACTAACACATATATATGGAATTTAGAAAGATGATAACAATAACCCGGTGTATGAAACAGCAAAAGAGACACTGATGTATAGAACAGTCTTATGGACTCTGTGGGAGAGGGAGAGGGTGGGAAGATTTGGGAGAATGGCATTGAAACATGTAAAATATCATGTAAGAAACAAGTTGCCAGTCCAGGTTCGATGCACGATACTGGATGCTTGGGGCTAGTGCACTGGGACGACCCAGAGGGATGGTATGGGGAGGGAGGAGGGAGGAGGGTTCAGGATGGGGAACACATGTATACCTGTGGCGGATTCATTTTGATATTTGGCAAAACTAATACAATTATGTAAAGTTTAAAAATAAAATAAAATTAGGAAAAAAAAAGAGTTAATGCAGATAAGAACAGTGGCAACCAAAATAAAAGTATTTTTGAATCGGAAAAAAAAAATTATTAGCATGCTGGGTTATGGAAGGTTCTTAAATGATGTTTCTGAAGAAGTTGTCACTAGATCAAGATGAATGAGAGTGTTTTGAGTAAATTAACCTGATGGCAAAACTTGGTAGTTCAGTATGTGTTTATTTGGCTTTACATTCTCTTATTTTTTGGGGAAAGTATTGTGATTCTTTTGATTGAATTATTGAAGGCTTGTTTGACTTGCTTGTTTCTCAGTGTGTAAATGAAAGGGTTCAGCACTGGAGCGATGGAAGTAGTGAGCATGGTCACACCTTTGTTAATGGCCACTGAGTCCTTTGCTGAAGGTTTGATGTAGATGAAGATGCAGCTACCATAGGTGATTGAAACCACAATTATGTGGGAAGAGCAAGTAGAAAAGGCCTTTTTCTTTTGCTGGGCAGAAGGGAATTCTAAAATTGTCTTGATGATATAAATGTAAGACAGAACTACACACGTCAGTGTCATAAGGAGGGTCAGCACAGCACAGATGATAACAGTCTGTTCCATGTACCAAGTATTTGAACACGAAATTTTCAGGAGGGGAGATGCATCACAGATAAAATGATCAATGGTATTAGAATCACAAAATTCCAATTCTAGGCCTAGGCTAAGTGGGGGGATTATAATAAACAGACCAGCTACCCAACAACAAAAGACAAGTCTTCTGCAGACCATGCTACTCATGATGGTCACATAATGCAGGGGTTTGCAGATGGCCACATAGCGATCATAGGACATAGCAGCTAGGAGAAAAAATTCAGTTACACCAAAGAGGTCAGTAAAAAATACTTGGCTGGCACAGGCATTGTAGGTAATGACCTTGTCACCTGTCACAATGTTATACAGGTATCTGGGAATACAAGCTGATGTGAATGAGATCTCCAAAAAGGAGAAATTTTGTAGGAAATAATACATGGCTGTCTTAAGGTGGGAATCCAGGAAGATGAGGAAGATGATGGTCAGATTCCCAGTTATGCTTAGCATGTAGGTGAGAAAGAGAAAGATAAGAAGCAAAATCTGCAGTTGAGGGTCATCTGTCAGTCCCAGCAGAATGAATGTTGTTACCGTACTGTTTCTCATTGCTGACTGCTGAGTTCTGTTAAATATGCTGTTAACATTGAAATGCTTCATTTAGGATTATTTTAGCAGTATGGAAGGTACCATATTCAAGTTTTTCCTTATTTATCATTATTTAAAATATTTACAATTTAAATATTCATTTTGTAAAGGACTACTTTTGACTGTGGTGGGTATGTCATTTTGTAGGAGCAAAGATGTCTTGTGATATTCAAGAGTTCTCTGGTTGCTGTTGTTGCTTGAATTTCATTCTTTATTAAAGTATTAAGATGTGTAAGATCATTTGGGTTCACTGTGCACATACTCTGTAGTCACTTGAAATCTCTGAGCTCTATGGTTAAAGAATTTTGTTTTCTGTTTTTGTTCATTGCATACAAGTCCCCTCAACACCTCTAAACTATCATGTGTACACACACACACACTCACACACACAAACACACAAAACTTCTTCAGCTCCCCACCTGACACTGCTTCTGTCAAGGTTTCTCTGTCCCTAAGTAATCACTTATAATCCACAGTGATGCAAAATATAAAATGTCTTAAAGTGCAATATAGTTGTACTTATGCACAATATACATTTATATTTTCATGAAATGCCCTGGTAAATAAACTTCAAAGATAGTACAGATGATGTATTTCTCTGGCTTTTATCTGTCTGTTAGTATTCTCTTCACTTCTTTCATGTCTCACCATACTAATATCCCCTTTTTATTTTCATTAATTCTTATGTTTTGCTATGTCTTTCAGATGGTCATTTCTAAATCGATATCTTTGTCTTGTAATACTTGATTCTCAGATGAAATTTGACATATCTATTTGAACATTCACATGGACTATGTCGCAAATAAAACTCATGGTCTTTATCTCTCCCCCTTCTCCTCTTAAAATGTCCCTTTCAACAAAGATAAAAGATTACATTTATTGAGCATATTCCATGTAACAGATTTTTTTGTAAATACTTCTCACACATCATATGTTTTCTGTCTTCAACTAACTTGAATAACTACTATTGATTTTCAGTTTCACCTTGAAGCCCTCTGGAAAGTTTCCTGAAAGTCCAATCACTATGCTATCTCTTATCCCAGCCTCTGTGTTCCCATAGAAATCAATGCTTGCTACCATTTTAACACTTAAGAAAGAACACTTATTTGTGTATTACGTTTCCTCCATACCCCTCAATTCATGTGTATGTGGACTCACTTTACTGTGTGAACTAGTGTATTATTTTACTGATATGGGACAGGGTCAGCTCTGACTGACTCAATAGAAGATGCAGCTAAGGCCTCAGGGTTATAGTACCTGACGTGAAGAAGAAGAGTTGAATGAGGCTCATGGTTTGTCTGAGCAACCTAAGAGGATTGGAAATATATCAGCAAATAAATTAGATTAAGTTGATATGTAGGAGAAATATTTCTGCTGCTCATCTCCTATCTTCCTCCAACTCTTTTCCTAAATCTCAGGCAACATATCCATCATGTCACTGAATGAACTTAGCCCTATCACTACCATTGGATATCATTCAATGTTCTAAAAAGTCTGTTTTTTCCTTCTAAAGTTACACAAAGTATAGTAAAACAAGATTTAAAAGAAGACTCACTGATATGTGGCTAACTGGTTTTTGTTTATCCTACTTTTTCAAAAGACATGTTTGAAATGAGGACAAGAATCTCTGATGAGGATGCAATTTCAGCCACATCATTCTTTGGGTAAACTGAGGAGTATACTTACCCAATTAAATGAATATAGCCCTTATTTTTTGCTGTGAATTTAATATATTTCTGGATGGTCATCAAATTTTAATCCCATTAGATGCCAGTATATTTTTGTGCATAAAACTCCAGTAAAATGATATTTTTATATCCAAAGGAACTGTGTTCTAAAAATATGAAAAAAGTATATTTTACCAAATATAGAAATTTATCACTCACATTTTCAATTTTTAAAAGACAGGTAAAATATATTTTCCAAAGCATAGCAAGACTTAAATCACACAAAACTGAATAAAGTTGAAATGACAAACCTCACTCTTATGACTGTCAATCATAGTCTCTGTTGTTTGTTGAAACATATGCAGTCTTAAAACTCCTAAATTGAAAATGACAGTTAGGACGAAGATTTTTATATGAGCTTTTGGTTACTTTTGCTTATGAATCCACTATCATGTTCACAACAAATCCAAGATGCCTCTTAGAGGTATCTTTCTGAAGCATCCATCTTCAAACAATTACATGGATTTTCTTGTTGTATTCTTATAACCTTCTCTCAAGAAAGAAAGAAATATAATATTATATGAGGATGATGGAATGTCAGAAATCTTCTCCAGTTTGAGGAAAGTTGCTATGCTAACCTCTCAGGGCTCTGAACACATTAACTACACCTAGCTTGACATTTGCTTTATTTGTTAAAAATACAACCAAGTGAATAAACAGAGTCCCTGGTGACCCAAGAACAAAGTCACTAATGAATCTTTTGAGTAATTAAATTTGTGGTAAAAAATGTGGTAACTATATCTTCTTTGGATATAGTTTCCTTGGAGACAGGAGGACGCTGCAGATAAAAGCCAGTAGGAAAACAGAAGGGGCTTCCCCAGTGGCTAAGTGGTAAAGAATCTGCCTGCAATGCAGGAGCCACAGGAGACACCAGTTTGATCCCTGGATCAGGAAGATCCCCTGGAGAAGGGCATGGCAACTCACTCCAGCATTCTTGCCTGGAGAATCCCAAGGACAGAGGAGCCTGGCAGGCTACAGTCCATAGGTCGCAGAGTTGAACACGACTGAAGTGACTTAGCATGCATGCATGCAGGACAACAGAAGAGTCTGGTTGTAAAATGAAATTTTAGCTTCTTCTTACTGTCACATGGAATAAACTGATACACATGATATCAGTTCAGTTCGGTTTGGTTGCTCAGTCGTGTCTGGCTCTTTGCGACCCTATGGACTGCAGTATGCCAGGCCTCCTTGTCCATCACCAGCTGCTGGAGTTTACTCAAAGTCATGTCCATTGAGTTGGTGATGCCATACAACCATGTTAACCTCTCTTGTCCCCATCTCCTCCTGCCTGCAATCTTTCCCAGCATCAGGGTCTATTCTTTTTTTTGTGTGTGAGTTCATTCTTTTTTTTTTTTTTTTTACTTTGCAATATTGTATTGGTTTTGCCATACATCAGGGTCTTTTCAAATGAGTCAGCTCTTCACATCAGGTGGCCAAAGTATTGGAGCTTCAGCTTCAACATGAGTCCTTCCAATGAATATTTAGGACTTGTTTCCTTTAGGATGGACTGGTTGGATCTCCTTGCAATCCAAGGGACTCTTAAGAGTCTTCTCCAACACCAAAGTTCAAAAACATCAATTCTTCACCATTAAGCTTTCTTTATAGTTCAACTCTCACATCCATACATGACTACTGGAAAAACCATAGCTTTGAATAGATGGACCTTTGTTGACAAAGTAATCTTTCTGATTTTTAATATGCTGTGTGGGTTGGTCATAACTTTTCTTCCAAGGAGTAAGCGTCTTTTAATTTCATGGCTGCAATCACCTGCAGTGATTTTGGAGCCCCCCAAAATAAAGTCTGTCACTGTTTCTACTGTTTCCCCATCTATTTGCCATGAAGTGATGGGACCAGATGCCATGATCTTCGTTTTCTGAATGTTGAGTTTTAAGCCAGCTTTTCCACTCTCCTCTTTCACTTTCATCAAGAGGCTTTTTAGTTCCTCTTCACTTTCTGCCATAAGGGTGGTGTCATCAGCATATCTGAGGTTATTCGTATTTCTCTTGGCAATCTTGATCCAGCTTGTGCTTCATCTAGCCCAGCGTTTCTCATGGTGTACTCTGAATATAAGTTAAATAAGCAGGGTGACAATATACAGCCTTGACGTACTCCTTTCCCTATTTGAAAACAGTCTGTTGTTCCATGTCCAGTTCTAACTGTTGCTTCCTGACCTGCATACAAATTTCTCAAGAGGCAGGTCAGGTGGTCTGGTATTCTCATCTCTTTCAGAATTTTCCAGAGTTTGCTGTGATCCACACAGTCAAAGGCTTTGGCATAGTCAATAAAGCAGAGATAGAAATAGATGTTTTTCTGGAACTCTCTTGCTTTTTTGATGATCCCACAGATGTTGGCAATTTGACCTCTGGTTCCTCTGCCTTTTATAAAACCAGCTTGAACATCTGGAAGTTCATGGTTCACATACATTGAAGCCTGGCTTGGAGAATTTTGAGCACTACTTCCCTAGCATGTGAGATGAGTGCAATTGTGCAGTAGTTTGAGCATTCTTTGGCATTGCCTTTCTTTGGGCTTGGAATGAAAACTGACCTTTTCCAGTCGTGTGGCCACTGCCGAGTTTTACAAATTTGCTGGCATTTTGAGTGTAGCACTTTCAGCATCATCTTTTAGGATTTGAAAGAGCTCAATGTGAATTCCATTACCTTCACTAGCTTTGTTTGTAGTGATGCTTCTTAAGGCCCATTTGACTTCGCATTCTAGGATGTCTGGCTCTAGGTGAGTGATCACACCATTGTGATTATCCATACACATGGTATGGGAAGACCATTAAAAAACTACATTTCTTATTTATTAGTCTATACCATAAATTATTAACTATATTTAGGAACTTTTAATTAGATAAGAAATTTAAAAATACGTAAAATCATATAACCCATATAGACATTTTTCTTCAAATGTATCAACATATTTATAAGACTAAAAATAAGCATTAACAACAGATTAAGTATAATTGGATACATAAGTCAATGTTTTTAACCTTCTAAACATAGTCTAAATTAATATACATATAGTTATATATTAGTTATTTATTCTTATTAATTCATGTTCAACATCTTAGTATCTTAATGTTCCTTCAGATATTAAAATCAAAGTACTATAAATTCATGTCCTTTAAAGTTTTCCGTGCTCCTATGGTCAACTAATTTATGACAAAGGGGACAAAAATATGCAATGTGACAGGACAGTGTCTTTGATAAATCGAGCTGGGAAAACTGGACATTGTGCATGTGTGCTTAGTTGTGGCCAACTCTTTGTGACCTTATGAACTATAGCCTGTCAGGTTCCTCTGTTCATGGGGTTTTCCATGCAAGATTACTGGAGTAGGTTGCCATTTCCTCCTCAAGAGATCTTGCCCACCCAGGGATTGAACCCACGTCTCCTGTATTGGCAGGTGGATTCTTTAGCACTGAGCCATCTGTGAAGCCTGGGAAAACTGGACAGCCAAATGCAATAAGTAAATAAAATAGCATAAAACTGGGTTAGTACTACCTTACACACTGCATGAAAATTAACTCAAATGGATAAAAGACTTGAATGTAAAACCTGAAACTATAAAGTTCTCAGAAGAAAACACTGGCAGTACATGCCTTGACTCCAGTCTTGGTGATGATTTTTTTGGATTTGACATCAAAACCAAAGGCAACAAAAGCAAAAATAGACAAGTGGGGCCTCATCAAACTAAAAAGCATCTGCACATTGGTTCAGTTTAGTTCAGTGGCTCAGTTGTGTCTGACTCTTTGTGACCCCAAGGAATGAAGCACAGCAGGCCTCCCTGTTCATCACCAATTGCTGGGGCTTACTCAAATTCATATCCATCAAGTCGGTGATGCCATCCAACTGTCTCATCCTGTCGTCCACTTCTCCTCCTGCCTTCAATCTTTCCCAGCATCAGGGTCTTTTCCAATGAGTCAGTTCTTCACATCAGGTGGCCAAAGTATTGTAGCTTCAATTTCATCATCAGTTCTTTCAATGAATATTCAGGACTGATTTCCTTTAGGACTGACTGGTTTAATCTCCTTGCTGTCCAAGGGACTCTCAGGAGTTTTCTCCAACACTACAGTTCAAAAAATATCAGTTCTTGGGCACATAGTCATTATGTTATACATTAGATCCTCAGACATCTTCATACCTAAAAGTTTGTATTTTTCTTAATAACCAAACTCTCCTTTTTTCCCCCATCCCCCAATTTTTGGTGATCACTTTTCTACTCTCTGAGTTTTATTTTAATTTTTAGATTCCATGTAAAAGTGATACCATGCAGTATTTAACTATGTCTGACTTTTCTCACTTAGCATAATGCCCCCAAGTTCAATCTATGTTGTCTTAAAAAGACAAGATTTCTTTCTTTTCAGTGGCTGAATATGCACTGTACATATCCACGTGCATTTTTTCTGTAGCCTTTAGGGGGAAAACTACTTTCTTTCAGCTTCTAGAGGCTGCATGCATTCTTTGACTCCTGGTCTTTTCCTTGTATTATTTGATCCTCTTTTTTCCATTGTCACATCTCCATCCACTAACTTGATTCTTTTTCCTTATGATTAAATGGTGCCCATTCACATAATCCAAGATAAATTTATCTTAAGATCCATAACTTTATCACATTTATCAAGTTCCTTTTGCCATGTAAGGTAACCTTCACAGGTTTCAGGGGTTAGAATATCTTTAGATGGATCATTATTCAGTGTATTGTGCATGAACACAATTGTCCAAGAAAAACATGGTCAAAATCTACAGTTATTAGTGAGTTTATTCTAGCCCAGGTCCTGGTTGAGCAGGTAAGAAAAATTTACAGAGTCTGGAATTGTTAATATTCTGTCTTTATATATTTCTTTCAGATGGAATTTTCATTTTTCAATAGAAAGACTCAATGGAACTTCTTAATTAGGCAGTGTATTTTTTTACAGTTACTAAATGAAGCTAATTTATTACATATACTTATTACAGTAGTAGTTTCAAACAAATAAGAATTTTGTGAAATCAAGTAGAGATTTATTCATCAGGTTACTTTAGGGTGATTTTTCATATTGAAGTACAGTTGATTTACAATATTGTTTTAGTTTCAGGTATATAGAAAATGATTCAGTGATTTTATATATATATATATGTGTATATATATATTCAGATTATTTTCCATTATAGGTTATTACAGTATATTATGTATGATTCCTTGTACTCTACAGTAAATCATCATAGCTTATCTATTTCATATGTAGTAGTTTGTATCCATCAGGTCAGTTTAATGGGCTACTTAGTATAGGGAGAATAGGAGTTGTCAGAAACCAAATACCTTAGTAGCCAAAAACCAAAGTAGCCTTAGAAAGACTCCCTTATTTTTTTCCACTTAGGGTGGCTGAGTTTTCTATTATATGGTGTTAACTTTCTTCTTTGCTCGTGGTGTTTTGGTGTTACTTCTTCTCTATTCACTCTACGTTCAGGAAGCTTTAGGCTATTTCATTTCCAACTCAAACCAGAGTGATCAATGTAAATTCAGTTATTTGATAATTTAATTTCTAAATAATTACCTTCTCTAAAATAGAACAGGTGCCACAGTCATGGGATGGATAATAATTACAAAGGTTATAATGCAGGACCTTCTGCAAAGAGCTATGTGAGAAGCTGAAAAATTCACTTAGAATAAAAGCCTTGCTGTGTGAAAGACAAAGTAAATGGTCTTGAATAAATTCAAGCTCATATAATTTGGTGAGAGCAAAAAGGTTAAAATGAGCCTGTGCCCTCATAACTGATCTCCTATATATTGATCAAAAGAACCTAATTAAGACAGAATATATAAGTAAGACCTGATTGAAGGGACATCTGTGGCTCAAGGTGGCTCAGTTTTTAATACGGATTCCTGAATTTGTTTACAGTCATTGGTCATATATTAGTGGCATTTTTGAGCCCACACCCTGGTTTCATTGGACCTTTCCTGGAAACATTCACAGTTATTATACTCATAAATTCAGTTCTATATACCAATTCATAGATAATTCCATTTTTATCTGTCTTCTTAGGGAGAGTGTTCATATGCTATTGACCTTACTTTTTGTCCAGAACTTCCTGCTTTTCATTGTTTTATGTTAAAGTATGTCTTCTTTTTGTAAATGTTATATAAATATACACTATTTTCTAATATAATTAATGTTTTCAATTCTTTACAAATTATGAATGCTTATATTAAGATGGAATGCTGTATTTAAATAATTTTCTCTTCAGTTCAGTTCAGTTCATTTGCTCAGTTGTGTCTGACTCTTTGTGACCCCATGAACCGCAGCACGCCAGGCCTTCCTGTCCATCACCAACTCACGTCCATTGAGTCGGTGATGCCATCCAACCATCTCATCCTCTGTCATCCCCTTCTCCTCCTGCTCTCAATCTTTTCCAGCATCGGGTCTTTTCAAATGAGTCAGCTCTTCACACCAGGTGGCCAAAGCTTTGGAGTTTCAAACTTCAGCATCAGTCCTTCGAATGAACACCCAAGGATGATCTCCTTTAGAATGGACTGGTTGGATCTCCTTACAGTCCAAGAGACTTTCAAGAGTCTTCTCCAATGCCACAGTTCAAAAGCATCAATTTTTCTGTGCTCAGCTTTCTTTATAGTCCAACTCTCACATCCATACGTGAGCACTGGAAAAACCAAATCATGTAATAATGTTCAGTTTTCATAAATTAATACCTTCATTTGGCATATGTAATTTTCCTAAAGTGTCCAATGAGGACATTTTACCATTAAAATGGACATCATGGGGCATCACATATGTAGCAAATACTAGTGTTTGAGTCAGATATAAATGGAAATTACTTCTTACTAGCAGTGTAACTCTGCTGTGCTTTAATTTTCTTAAGTGGGAAGACAAAACATCTTTTAAATTTGTTTTCCATATATTAAAAAGTAGTAGGTCTCTAGTGATTTTCTAATTGTTAGCTGCTAATCATTGTCATCATGATATGAAGATGAACATATAAAGAAACAGTATTATAACTTCAAGTTTTAAATCTAATTTTAATATTAAACTCATTTTCCCTAAACCAGCCTTCTCTTGGGTTTATTGTTAAAAGTCAAGAAGAGAATAATCTGGAATGGTGCTTCTTTGGAGGACTGATGCTATAACTGAAGCTCCAATACTTTGGCCACCCCATGTGAAAAGCCAACTCATTGGAAAAGACCCTGATGATAGGAAAGATTGAAGGCAAAAGAAGAGGGTGGCAGAGATTGAGATGGTTAGATAGCATCACCAGCTCAATTGTAATGAATTTGAGTGAACTCCAGGAGATAGTGAAGACCAAGGGAAGCCTGATGTGCTGCAGTCTATGGGGTTGCAAAGAGTTCGACATGACTGAGTAACAACAACAGAATGGGGCCTGAAATCAAAAAGGCCTCAAGTGCTGAGGTGGGAATAGGCAATAAGCACAATTAGTAAATCTATAATATTAAGATGAAGTTATTGTTTCTGTTTGTGGTTTTATTAAGAGTTGGTAAATTGTAAAATGATTCTTTACTGACACATGTAATCCCAATAAAGCTTCCTCATTATGTAGGAAAGCCTTAAAGTTTAAAGATATAGGTTGAGGATGTCTAATCTATTCATGAAAACTTGATTTTTCCACTTTAGCAAATTCCCTTACTTTATTAAGAACAATGTGAATCTTCTGATAGCATTATCAAAGGCTTGTTTAACTTGTTTCTCAAGGTGTAAATGAAGGAGTTCAACATAGGAGCGATGGAAGCAGTAAGTACTGCCACACTCTTATTAATAGCTACTGATTCCTTTTCTGAAGGTTTAATATAGATGAAAATACAGCTTTCATAGGTGATGGAAGTCACAATCAAGTGGGAAGAACATGTAGAAAATGCTTTTTTCCTTTGTTGAAGACAAAGGAATTGTAAAATGGTCTTGATGATGTATATATAGGATAGAATGACACACACAAGGGTCATGATTAAGGTCAAAACAGCAGAGACTATGATCATTTGCTCTATGAGCCATGTTTCTGAGCATGAGATCTTTAAGAGGGGGGCTGTATCACTGACAAAATGATCAATAACATTGAAGTCACAAAATTCCAGATGCAGGGCCCAGGCTAAGTGGAGGGATTATGATCAATGCCAGCCATCTAGCAACAAAGGATGAGTCTTCTACAGACCATGTTGTTCATGATGGTCACATAATGCAAGGGCTTGCAGATGGCCATGTATTTATCATAGGACATGATAGCCAGGAGAAAAAATTCTGCAGGAGCTAAGAAGTCAGTAAAAAATATTTGACTGATAAAATTGTCATATGTGATTGTCTTATCACCTGTTGATATATTACACAAATATTTGGGAATACAAGAAGATGGAAATGAGATTTCTAAGAAGGAGAAATTTTGCAGGAAAAAGTACATGGCAGTTTTCAAGTGAGAGTCTATGAAGGTGAGGGAGATGATTGTCAGGTTCCCAGTTACACTCAACATGTAGGTGAGACGTAAAAAGATGAAAATCACAATCTTCAGTTGTGGATCATCAGTCAATCCCAGCAAGATAAAAGTTGTTACTGTGTGGTTTCTCATCACTGAATCCTGACTTCTATTCAATCTCCATTTATGATTCAGAGATATTTGATATGGAGAGTGATATTAATATCAAATATCAATAATCACTTAGCAAACTATACAAAACCATCTAACATGCAATTTACAAAGGCATGCTTATAAGTATTATTATTAATAGGTCATCTGAAGCAGTATGCATGATAATCTTAAGGCATATTTTGAAAAATATTAGATGGCTTTATCCATATCAAACTTCAACATATTACGGGTCTTCTTTTCCATGCATTATGTTTTACTTTTATCTTCATCTGGGATTGGGATTGCTTATATAGTTATATTTTACTACTAACTGAAGCCAAATGCAGAAACCAAATCTTAAGTTTCTCAATGCTTTACTATTTCTTTTTGTAGCTTGGTTATTGATAAAGTGAAAGTAAGACCCAAAATAGTTTAAAGCTTATTATACAGGCTTTCCTTATCCACTGCTTGAGATTTGAGTATTAGCATTAATCCATTTTTAAAAACTAGTATTTTATTATCTAAATTACTTTATCCTCATTCACTTCTTCCCCTGTGCCTCTCATGACCTTTTGTTTAAAACTTGTAGAATACAGGCAATATTTCGGTCAGAAAATTGTTAAAATACTTTAGATGTGGCATTCACAAGTTTTTATGAAGTTATCACAATTGTTTTTAACTTCTAACCCATTAAATTAATATGTAAACATTCCAATGTCTTGATGCAAATGTCATTAATTAGAAGAATATCAGATTTGGAGTACTAGTTACACTCCCCAACCACTGTTTACTTTCACCATGATTCAGTTTGTCATGGAAATAAGAACAGTATCCTTTATATGCAGAGTACATCATGAGAAACGCTGGACTGTAAGAAACACAAGCTGGAATCAAGATTGCCGGGAGAAATATCAATCACCTCAGATATGCAGATGACACCACCCTTATGGCAGAAAGTGAAGAGGAACTCAAAAGCCTCTTAATAAAAGTGAAAGTGGAGAGTGAAAAAGTTGGCTTAAAGCTCAACATTCAGAAAACGAAGATCATGGCATCCGGTCCCATCACTTGATGGGAAATAGATGGGGAAACAGTGGAAACAGAGTCAGACTTTATTTTGGGGTCTCCAAAATCACTGCAGATGGTGACTGCAGCCATGAAATTAAAAGATGCTTACTCCTTGGAAGGAAAGTTATGACCAACCTAGACAGCATATTCAAAAGCAGAGACATTACTTTGCCAACAAAGGTCCGCCTAGTCAAGGCTATGGTTTTTCCGATGATTATGTATTGATTCGAGAGTTGGACTGTGAAGAAAGCTGAACATCGAAGAATTGATGCTTTTGAACTGTGGTGTTGGAGAAGACTCTTGAGAGTCCCTTGGAAAACAGAGTTTTCTCTTGTTTTTTGAGGTAAACTTGTATTGCTACAAACCTTCCCCTTAGCACTGCTTTTACTGAATCCCATAGGTTTTGGGTTGTTGTGTTTTCATTTTAGGACTTCCTGATGGCTCGTTTCTATGCATATTTTATTATTTTTTAAAATATCTTCTGTTATTTGTTGTTTATTCAGAAGCGTGTTGTTTAGCCTCTATATGTTTGTATTTTTAATAGTTTTTTTTTTTTTTTCCTGTAATTGACATCTACTCTGACTGCATTGTGATCAGAAAAGATGCTTGGGATGATTTCAATTTTTTTTTTTTTAATTTATCAAGGTTAGATTTATGGCCCAGGATGTGATCTATCCTGGAGAAGGTTCTGTGTGCACTTGAGAAAAAGGTGAAATTCACTGCTTTGTGGTGAAATGTCTTATAGATACCAATTAGGTCTAACTGGTCCATTGTGTCATTTAAAGTTTGTGTTTCCTTGCTAACTTTCTGCTTAGTTGATCTATCCATAGGGTGAGTGGGGCATTAAAGTCTCCCACTATTATTGTGTTATTGTTAATTTTCCCTTTCATACTTGTTAGTATTTGCCTTACATATTGATGTGCTCTTATATGGGTGCATATATATTTATAACTGTTATATCTTCTTCTTGGATTGACTCTTTGATCATTATGTAGTGTCCTTCTTTGTCTCTTTTCACAGCCTTTATTTCAAAGTCTATTTTACCTGATATGAGTATTGCTACTCCTGCTTTCTTTTGGTCTCCATTAGCATGAAATATTTTTTTCCAGCCCTTCACTTTTAGGCTGTACGTGTCCCTTATTTTGAGGTGGGTCTCTTGTAGTGCTGTTGGACTTTTTAAAGAATTGGCTTTTAATCTCTTTAGCTTACTTAGTTGACTTCATTTTCTACCCATAGTAAGTTACATTTTCCGTTTACTTTTGTTAATTCTTCATTTTTTTTCAATTTATTCAGATGACTACAAATTCCCCTCTTTTGGGCTAGTTTACTTTTTTGTAAATAATGAATAATTTAAGATAACAGAATTCCAATTGAGTGTAGCTTTTTCAGTGTTCCAAATAATTTGTGATGTTTGTCTGCATTTCACTGCTTTCCTGATAGTAATTAGTTGATGTGGTGTAAAAACTATAATTTTCAAGAAATTACATTTGTGTGGATTTTTCTAGTTGTTGTATCTAATAATTTAGATAATTATGATAGAATCTGGAATATAAAAGCTGAATTGGTGTTAGATGTTGGCACAAGTAGCAAATATACTGGGGAATGTTTTTTCCTTGACTAACAGCTGTAGAAGCTACAGATAATACTTCTCAGGAAAAAATGTAATCTTTCCATGAAAATAAGTATGATTTACTAATTCAAACTTTCATTACATGTGCATCTATTGTGTCACAAGTGCTCTTACTGCAGTAATCCTGAGACTTCAGCCTTAAGTCTCTGTGATCTATAGTGCAACCTCTGTTCCCATATGCCTGCCTTTACTCTCCTAATTATCCACATGCTTTTATAGATTATTGCTCTACTTAGTTAAATCACTATTTCTAATACATTCTATTGACAACATTTAACATAGATTCAAGAGAATATTTATTAAGTTTTATCTGCTATATATGTGTGTTCATAGTAATATATGTATTTTGCTATTAGTAAATTATAAACTTCAAAAATATTTCCTTCCTATCCTTTTGAGATGATATTTTTTAAATATTTTTTTCTTACTTAGATGAGAACAAAGCAATTCTTTTGATTGAGTCCTTAAAGGCTTTCTTAACTTGGTTGTTTCTCAAGGTATAAATAAATGGATTCAACATAGGTGAAACAGAAAAAATGAGGAGTGAAACCACTTTTTTAATGGCCACTTCTTCCTTTGCCGTAGGATTGATGTAGATGAAAATGCATGTGCCATAGGTGATAGAAACCACAATCATGTGAGAAGAACAGGTTGAAAAGGCCTTTTTCTTTTGCTGAGCAGAAGGGAACCTCAAAATTGTCTTCACAATGCAAGCATATGACAGAACTACACAAGTGAGAGTCATATTTAGGGTCAGCACAGCACAGATTATAACCGTCTGTTCCATCAGCCATGTTTCTGAGCATGAGATTTTCACTAAAGGAAATGCATCACAGCCAAAGTGATCAATCTTGTTAGAGTCACAAAATTTTAGATTTAAACCCAGGCTAAGTGGTGGGATTAATACACATAAACCAGACATCCAGCAAGAGATGATGAGAATTCTGCAGACTCTGTTGCTCATGATGGTCACATAGTGCAAGGGCTTGCAGATGGCCAAGCAATGGTCATAGGACATGGTGGCCAGCAGAAAAAATTCTGTTACTCCACACAGATCAGTAAAAAATACTTGAAGGGCACAAGAATTATAGGTAATGACCCTGTCACCTGTAGCTATACTATACAGGTATCTGGGGATACAAGAAGATGTGAAAGACATCTCCAAGAAGGAGAAATTTTTTAAGAAAAAGTACATTGGTGTTTTCAGGTGGGAATCCACAAATGTGAGTGTGATGATGGTCAGGTTTCCAGTTAAACTCAGTGTGTAGGTAAGGAATAGAAAGATAAAAATTAAACCCTGCAGCTCAGGGTCATCTGTCAGTCCCAGCAGAATGAATTTTGTTACTGTACTGTTTCTCATCACTGACTTCTCACTTCTCTCCAATCTGTATGTGATATTCAGAGAAATTTGCTTATAGACTATTTTAACTGGTTTAAAATTTAATACATTTAATCTTTTAGTTTATATATACAATATATTATATATATATATACATACTATATATATGTATATACATAAACACGTGTATTTTGTCTGTCTATCATGTGTTTAAAATTTTCCATTGTGACTAAGTAGATGCTGAGGAGCTACACTTTCATAGGTTGCAATAACATCTTTTGACTTTCAAGATTTTTCCTTATTCAGAAATGGAATCAGAAAATTGCATCCTTGATTTTGTATCTTTTCTTGACACTTCGAATCTTTTAAAAACAGTGCTAAAATAACTGGGGTTTACTTCATAGACTCTAGAGAAAAATCTGAGGTCTTTGTTCCAAAAGAAAATTTTGTATGCTAGTTTCTTTTTAGGTTAAGTGTGCTTAATTCTTACAAATAAGCTAAGCCCTGCTGCTTGCCCATCACCCAGTGCTACATAGTCCACTTTTTTTTTCCCCATCATTGCCTTTACTGAACATGTGTGTTACCCTGATGCTGATATATATGATAATCACCTTCTCTTCCCTTCTACAACTTCCAGCCAAGGAATTAATCTTCACTGATACTACACCAGTAGAGACTCAAATATTTCTAATATACAATTAGTGTTTCTTATCTTGAGATTTTCTAACATCAATGAATAGAAAAAAATTCACCCTTTTTGTGCTTGGTTCATTTGTTTTACAAGTGTATTTACTTTATTGTTTAACTTATTGTATTCTTTTCTTACTGAGGTTGGTCACGATTCATCGTAACTACTTACTTAGGTCCAGTGTTTCTGATATAGAGTAAAATCACTGACTGACGATTACAGCTTACTTGAAAGTTAAAATCTTCTTAAGAAATTCAACAGCTGTCAAGTATTTATATCAAATTGATATGTAGAAGAAATAGACATACATATGTATTTGCAGCCCATCTACCTTCCTTTCATCTTTCATAATAATTTCTCAGATGATATGTGCATCATTGTGAAATTTTACTCTGCCCTTCAAACTTTGACCATCACACAATTCTTGAAATACATCTATTTTTTTTTACAAGACTATTTTATAATAGAAGTTAGTAAGCATATTGACAATAAAATGTTAGTATCTGGTTTCTGATTATTCTTTCAAACAAATGTTCAATATGAACACAGGGCTATGTAATGAGATATGTCATTTTAGTAATTATGTTATTTTCGGGGATATGTAAAGAGGAATGAAAGGGCATGCTTAAATACTTCTTTATACAGGAAAACACTATTTTTATTTGAGATGTATCTATCCAAAGTTATCTTGAATATTTCTTACATTAACTTTGATACAGAATTTTTTATATATGACATACACTTCCCAGGAAATGAAATTTATCCACACAATGGAAATTCATTCTAAAAACTGGCATTTCAAAAATATATTTTAATACATTAAAAATAGAAATTACTACTGAAATTTTTTTTGTTTCCAGCGGAAAATATAACCAAGATCCTATGAAAGGAATTACAATCCAAGAGACAAACTTTATCGTACTTACTTTTCTGTGAGTAAATCAAAGCTTCTGGTGCTTGTTTAAACATCAAAAAATTAAGATTACAATGCTAATAGTCATATTTTAATAAGGATGTTTATGTCTTCACACTAATTGTCATGTCTGGGAATGAATAGGGCTCCCTTTGTCCACCATCTCCAACAAATTGGAAAGATTTGTTTATGATGGGCTTAGTGCTATTATAAATGTCCAAATATTTTCTTACTATCTCCATTATTGAAACAAAAATAAATTACAGTAAGAGCTGAGGAATTCTCTTAACTGCTAGAGGAGATATATGTTAAATCAGCAGGACAGAGGAAATGCTTTTACAGTCAGTGTCAAATGTCACTTTTTTTTAATTTGCAGAAAATACAACTAGGTGATAAAAACAAATGGTCCTTGCTGATCTACAATCAAGAGTCATTATTTAATCTTCTGAGTAATGAAGTTTGGCAAAAAAACACATAACACTGTGTCTTTGGAGACAGGAGGATGTTACAGCAGCATTTGACCCAAGTCAGCAGGAAACGGTATCATTTCAATTACATAAATCATTACAAAAATCTTGAAAAAATTAACTGTTTAATTATATGAATGAAATCTGTAATTATATGAATGTTTTATTATTGGACAATTCCAATCAGATAAGAGAAAGGAAAAGTTTATAAAATTATACTAGTTTAATGTTTACATTATAGAACTTATACTTAGATATTTCTGTCTTGGCACAGACTACCTGTGAATACTTAAAAATTTGCCACCATATCTTGTAATTGGATGCAAAATATGTTTTTATGATTGTACAACAATATGGGCTCCCCAGGTGGCTCAGTGGTAAAGACTCTGCCTGCAGTGCAGGAGATGCAGGAGACATGGATTTGATCCCTGGTTTAGGAAGATCCTCTGGAGAAAGTAATGGCAACCCACCACAGTATTCTTGCCTGGGAAACCCCATGGACAAAGAAGCCTGATGGGTTGCAGTCCATGGGGTCGCCAAGAGTCGAACTAGACTGAGCAACTGAGAATCACGCATGTATGCACAGCAATATGAATGGATTTAATGCCACTGAATTTTACACTTAAAAATGGTCAAAATGATAAATTTTGTTATGTGTATTTCATGAAAACAATAACACACTTTTATATATTTAAACATAACTTGTTTACCTCAGAGTATCAATTTTTTTTTTTTTTTGCAAAGTAATGTTGCCTCAATGGCAATTTTGGCCAGTTTTAAAACAATACCTGAACTAAGTGTAAAATTATTTTTATTGTCCAAAGTTGCTAATTATTCTATCAAAAGGATGCTCATACAAATGTATTTTAATGTGTGAGAATAATTTATAGAAGTGAAATTTCTCAATAAAAATATTTTGCTTTTAGAAAATTTATATAATATTATAGAAATCATGAGATCAGTTTATAGCAAATATTTGCCACTATAATTAGATTTGGTAAATTAATTTTTATACTGATTCATGGGAAAGGCTTATTCTTTTATAGTTATTATATATGTATTTCAAATTTTGAGTCTTTAAATGTTGATATTGAGTTTTGTGACTTTAGTTCATAGTTTTTTTTAATTTAAATTTATTTATTTTAAAACATTTGGAGGCTAATTAGATTTACAATATTGTATTTTTATACCTATTCATCAACATGAATTTAAATTTCTTACATGTGTTCCCAGATTTGAACCCCCTCCAGCCTTGATCCCCAATTTTTGTCCCTCTGGTTCATAGTTTTATACAGCTGTCTATAAAATATTTTTTGCTCTTTAATTTTTAACTACATTATTGAGATATAATTGACATACAATAAACTTCACTATTTAAAGTGTACAATTTGATATTTTGACATATGTGTACTCCCAAGTGTCAGCCCATCAAACTAATCCTTCATTTTCCAGTTTCCATGTGCTCCTGTTTAATCTCTCTATCCTACCCATCCCTGTTGCTGCTCTCAAATACCATCTCTATCATTATAAAGTCAATCATCCATCCATCTCTATTATTATAGATTAGTCTGCATTTTCTAAAATATTTTATAAATGGAATCATATAGTCTTATTTATTTTTTCATTTTTCTAAAACATATTTTTTCACCTTTACTGAGGTACGAATGAAAATATACATGTATGTATAAGGTATAAAATCTGATAGTTTCTTATAAATATACATTGAGAAATAGCCACCACAATGAAGCTCATTAGCATTCATTACCTGAAACAGTTACTGCTGCTTTGTTTTGTCTTGTTTTCATGGCTTATTTTCACACTTAAAATTTTAAATTATTTAAATGCAACCCGTTTGTATGAATAAAAAATAAATTTTTCATTTGAGCTTTTTTTGTGACTGAAGCAATTATTATATAAACAATGATTTTCTTAATGAACTGAAAATATCCAACTTTTATTTAACAAGTAAAGTAAAACTTTATATAAAAATAAAGGCTATTTTTTAGTGTATACTTTCATGATCCCAAATGTTCTACTGAATGTTTTATCTTTTTTAATGCAAGTACCATATTAATTTGGTTTTACTGATCTATAATATGTTTGATACTATTTAAAATAAGTTTCTATTCACTAATAATCATTTTTCATTTATGTGTTACACATTCATGAGATTTAACTGTTTCATACTGAGATAATTTGTGCAATTAAAATTTTTTAAAAAGTTGATTCTAACTGGAGTTGTGTTAAATTTGTCTATTGAGTGGGAAAATTAGTATTTTATTTTGTAACACATTGAATTCAGAATAGAATCTATTCTTTAGCAGTTTTATTGATTGCTTTGATGGAGGGGCTTATTGCTGCTATAAATGTTGGTCAAAAACTGACTTTTTGATTGCATTTATCCTTTCTTCATCCAAATAACTAAATGTTCTTATTATGTTTGTAAGTTTTCTATTAGATTTCATCAACTCTAATTAAATGTATGTCACTATTTTATGTACTTTAAGGTCCATCTAATCAAGGCTATGGTTTTTCCAGTGGTCATGTATGGATGTGAGAGTTGGACTGTGAAGAAAGCTGAGAGCTGAAGAATTGATGCTTCTGAACTGTGGTGTTGGAGAAGACTCTTGAGAGTCCCTGGACTACAAGGAGGTCCAATCAGTCCATCCTAAAGGAAATCAGTCCTGAATATTCATTGGAAGGACTGATGTTGAAGCTGAAACTCCAATATTTTGGCTGCCTGATGCGAAGACCTGACTCATTTGAAAAGACCCTGATGCTGGGAAAGATTGAGGGCAGGAGGAGGACGACAGAGGACGAGATGGTTGGATGGCATCACTGACTCAATGGACATGGGTTTGAGTGGACTCCGGGAGTTGGTGATGGATAGGGTGGCCTGGCCTGCTGCAGTTCATGAGGTCGCTAAGAGTCGGACATGACTGAGTGGCTGGACTGAACTGAACTGAAGATGGTGATCACTGTAAAGTACATTCACTTCTCGAACAGGTGAAAACTTGAAAAAATATGGCTTTCATAATTTCTAACTACAGTGGTTTCAAAAGTTCATTCTGATAATTCCAACTATTTTATTATTTATCTTATGGAATTTTCAAGATGGTAATAGAATGCTGATTATCAGTGATGAAAGTGAGCATCCATCACTTGTTTCTTTTTTTTCTCATTTGTTTTTGATTTTAATTAAAATAAGTACACAGTAGAATAAAAGTATATGGCTTTTATTTCTTTAGAAATTTTTATTTTATTGTGGTAGTTTATCATATTCTTATTTTACTTTAAACATATTCAGTTCAGTCGCTCAGTTGTGTCCGACTCTTTGCGACCCCATGAATCACAGCACGCCAGGCCTCCCTGTCCATTACCAACTCCTGGAGTTCACTCAAACTCACTTCCATCGAGTCCATGATGCCATCCAGCCATCTCATCCTCTGTCGTCCCCTTTTCCTCCTGTCCCCAATCCCTCCCAGCATCAGAGTCTTTTCCAATGAGTCAACTCTTCACATGAGGTGGCCAAAGTACTGGAGTGTCAGCTTTAGCATCATTCCTTCAAAAGAACACCCAGGACTGATCTCCTTTAGAATGGACTGGTAGGATCTCCTTGCAGTCCAAGAGACTCTCAAGAGTCTTCTCCAACACTGCAGTTCAGAAGCATCAATTCTTTGGCGCTCAGCTTTCTTCACAGTCCAACTCTCACATCCATACATGACCACTGGAAAAACCATAACCTTGACTAGACAGACTTTTGTTGGCAAAGTAATGTCTCTGCTTTTTAATATGCTATCTAGGTTGGTCATAACTTTCCTTCCAAGGAGTAAGCATCTTTTAATTTCATGGCTGCAGTCACCATCTGCAGTGATTTTGGAGCCCCCCAAAATAAAGTCTGACACTGTTTCCACTGTTTCCCCATCTATTTCCCATGAAATGATAGGACCAGATGCCATGATCTTAGTTTTCTGAATGTTGAGCTTTAAGCCAACTTTTTCACTCTCCTCTTTCACATATTCAGGTTAATGATGCATAAAACATACATATTTAAATTGCTAAAAGCTATATTTTTATATCTTCTGCTTATCATTTGTAACAAATTGTATTTATAGTTATTTTATTTTTTAATGGTGTTTCAAGGCCATACAAACAATGTTGAATAACAAGGATGAGATTGTTGTTGTTGTCATCTCTTGTGTTGTTGGAAGAGAGTGTTTGTTATGACTGGGCTTCTTTCCCACTTTGGCTCAGCCTCTTCATTCTTTCTGTAGTCGTTTTTCTGTTGTTCCCTGATAGTATATTGGACACCTATCTTCATGGGGAGTTCATCTTTCAGTGTTATATCTTCTTGCCTTTTCATAAACTATTCATGAGGTTCTCAAGGTAAGAATACTGAAGTGGTTTGCCATTCCCTTTTCCAGTGGACCAAATTTTGTCAGGCCGTGGCCTAATGTATTGTGATTCATGGGGCACAAATAGTCAGACATGACTGAGCGACTGAACTGAACTGAACTATCAGGGACATGACCTTCAGTCAATCAATGTAGCTGGATGACACACCTGGTGCCCTGACTGTCTCACTGCTGGTCCTCATGGAGTGATGAAATTAGACATCCATATTTGGTTCTTGATTTATATACATAGTCTGAAAGAAAAAAAAAAAGAAAGTTGCACAGTCCTGTTTGACACTGTAATCCTATGGACTGTAATCTGTCCCACTTCTCTATCCATGGAATTCTCCAGGCAAGAATACTGTAATGGGTTAACAATTCCTTCTCCAGGGGATCCTCCCAACCCAAGGATTGAACCTGGGTTGCAGGCAGATTCTTTAACAACTGAACCACTAGGGAGTGAGTGTTAGTCGCTCAGTCGTGCTCGGCTCTTTGCAACCCCATGGATTGCAGCCCACCAGGTTCCTCTGTCCATGGGATTTTCCAGGCAAGGATACAAGAGTGGGTTGCCATTTCTTTCTCCAGGGGATCCTCCCCACCCAGGGATGGAACCCGGGTCTCTTGTACTGCAGGCAGATTCTTTACCATCTGAGCTATGAGCCCTAGTGTATTCATAGTCTATTTGTAATTTATTCTTTAAAATAAATTTTATTTTTTGTGAATAGTTTTATTTATCATTTTATCATGTTCTCATTTAATTGTGAATTTTTCATGAGTATTAAATTTTATGAAAGGGTTTTCACTATCTACTTATCTACTTTTCTGATTGTATTGTTAAATATTGATATGATAAAGTATGTGGATAGATTTTACTGAGGTATAGCTTTTTTTTTAAATTAAACTCTACTTGGTCCTATTCTTTTTTTTCTTTTAATATGTTCCTAACATGTACTTAAAAATATTTTATAGAGAAAAATCTTTATTTGTACACTTAAATGAAGTTAAAAATTTTTTTTGATTTGGAATGGATTCATTTAGGCTGAAATTATTTAGGACATTTATTAAGTCATTGAGAATTAAAAAAATAATTTTCTCTTTCCACTTTACAGTCTGAAATTTATTCATTTTTCCCAATAAATTATATGGGTATTGCTATATTTAAATACATAATTTCTTTTTTCATATTTTACCAAGAAGTTTTTCTTTGAGTTCTTTAGTAAAATTTATTGCAAAATTGATGAAGCATGTGTTTATATCTATTTGAATCTCCTATGTATTCATATTTATATCTTGTTTCTAATTCTTAACCTCAAATATATTGCTTTTTGACTTTTTCTCTGTATTTGGGTATGTAAGATTATTTTTCCTAAGTTTTACAGAGAATCAACCTCTGAATTATTTACCTTAAATTTAACACTTAATTGCTTTTCTTTTTTATCTTAAACTTTCATTGTTAACTCTACATTGTTTCATTGTATAGTTTTTCTAGTTGCTTAAAATGAGTATGTCACTTTATTTTTAATCTACTTTGAAAAATGTTATTATCAAAGATTAGTAAGTACATAAATTACTCTCAAGTAAAAATTCATACATGCAAATGTCTTTAGACATACAAACTTTATAAATGTGTGCTTTATATGGATATTTATCATGTTATTGTTTGCTGTGTATCCTCTCTGTTCTAGCTGACTCTTTGTGACCCCATAGGCTAGCCTACCAGGTTCCTCTGTCCATGGAATTTTTCAGGCAAAAATACTGGAGCTGGTTGCCATTTCCTACTCCAGGGGATCTTCCCGACTCAGAGATCAAACTCACATCTACTGTGTCTCCTGCAATGGCTCATTTACTACTGAGCCATCTGGGAAGCCCTATTGTTGGCTAGGTATGCTCTAACTTGTCTCAAAATTTTAATTGTTATTGAAGTTGGGTACTTAAGTTTAAATGGTTTATTTTAAATATTTACATGTAAAGTTTTATTTCTGATTTATAGACTTTAAAATGCCACTTCTGTGTTTTACAATCAAGGTTTAAATTTTCAATACATTAGAGAATCTGTTTCTCTCTCATTTTTAAAAAATTGATCTGAATTTGTGATTGGATAGATTGAATTATAATTTTGCTTTCCACTGAATGTATATCAATTTGGTAATCTTAGTTTCATGTTACTGTATCATTTCTAAATTTTTTGAATATGTAACTATTGAGATCTTATTTCCACCTCTGTGTTGTATTTAAATTTATTTTGGTTTGATACATTTTGAAGTGTCTTTATTCATATTGCCGACAAAAATTCATAAAGTCAAAGCTATGGTTTTTTCCAGTAGTCATATGCAGATGTGAGAGTTGGACCATAAAGAAGGCTGAACACCAAAGTATTGATGGTTTCAGACTGCGGTGCTAGAGAAGATTCTTGAGAGTCCTTTGCACAGCAAGGAGAAAAAGTCAGTCAATCCTAAAGGAAATCAACCCTGAATATTCATTGGAAGGACTGATGCTGATACTGAAACTCCAAAACTTTGGTTACCTGTTGCAGAGAGCTGACTCTCTGCAAAAGACCCTGATGCTGGGAAAGATTGAGGGCTGAGGAAAAGGGGGTGACAAAAGAAGAGATGGTGGGATGGCATTACTGACTCAATGGACAGGAGTTTGAGCAAACTCTGGGAGATAGTGAAGGATGGGGAAGCCTAGTGTGATGGAATCCATTGGATCACAAAAAGTTGGACATGACTCAGCAACTGAACAACTGAAACTTTCACTTTTTATTACTGAATTATACCTTACTTACAACTTTTAACCCAAATATTATTATAAACATATCCATTTGGATGGAATTATTAAACAAATTTGGAATACAGGAATCATATTGTAATAGTACCCAATCAGTAAAGTTAAAGAAGTTGTTAAGTGTTAAAATAAAAACAAACAAAAAAAACTTGATATGAGATTACTGTTGTTCAGTTGCTAAGCCATGTCTGACTCTTTGTGACCCTATAGATTGCAGCAATCCGGGCTTCTCTGCCCTTCACTAACTCCTGGAGCTTGCTCAAAGTCATGCCCATTGAGTCAGTGATGCCACCCAACCATCTCATCCTCTGTCATCCCCTTCTCCTCCTGACTTCAATCATCCCCAGCATCAGGGTCTTTTCCCATGAGTCAGTTCTTCCTATCAGGTAGCCAAAGTATTGGAGTTTCAGTTTCAGCATCAGTCCCTCCAATGAATATTCAGGATTGATTTCCTTTAGGATTGACTGGAGATGTTTAGAAGAGACAAAGACTGGCTATTTACCCTGTTATTATTGTTACTTCCATTTCTGAGAGCAAACACAGAAACTCCTCAACTGGAGACCACCTATCTCTTGCCTCAGGAAATGCAAAGAGGAGGCTGGCTGATAGTAAATGTCCAACCTGGAACCTAGCTATCTCCTACTGCAATGTTTCTTGCATTTTCTATATTGGCAGGAGGGTTCTTTACCACTGTGCCACCTGGGAAGCCCAACTACATAGTTCAGTTCGGTTCAGTTGCTCAGTCATGTCCAACTCTTTGCAAACCCATGAAGTGCAGCACACCAGGCCTCCCTGTCCATCACCAACTCCCCAGAGTTCACACAAACTCACGTCCGTTGAGTCCGTGATGCCATCCAGCCATCTCATCCTCTGTTGTCCCCTTCTCTATGTGCCCCCAATCCTCCCAGCATCAGAGTCTTTTCCAATGAGTCAACTCTTTGCATAAGGTGGCCCAAGTACTGGAGTTTCAGCTTTAGCATCATTCCTTCCAAAGAACACCCAGGACTGAGCTTCTTTAGAATGGACTGGTTGGACCTCCTTGCAGTCCAAGGGACTCTCAAGAGTCTTCTCCAACACCACAGTCCAAAAGCATCAATTCTTCGGCACTCAGCTTTCTTCACAGTCCAACTCTCACATCCATATATGACTACTGGAAAAACCATAGCCTTGACTAGACGGACTTTTCTTGGCAAACTAATGTCTCTGCTTTTGAATATGCTATCTAGGTTGGTCATAACTTTCCTTCCAAGGAGTAACCGTCTTTTAATTTCATGGCTGCAGTCACCATCTGCAGTGATTTTGGAGCCCCCAAAAATAAAGTCTGACACTGTTTCCACATCTATTTCCCATGAAGTGATGGGACCAGATGCCATGATCTTAGGACTGGAAAAGGTCAGTTTTCATTCCAATCCCAAAGAAAGGCAAAGCCAAAGAATGCTCAAACTACTGCACAATTGCACTCATCTCACACGCTAGTAAAGTAATGCTCAAAATTCTCCAAGCCAGGCTTCAGCAGTACGTGAACCATGAACTTCCAGATGTTCAAGCTGGTTTTTGAAAAGGCAGAGGAACGAGAGATCAAATTGCCAACATCTGCTGGATCATGGAAAAAGCAAGAGAGTTCCAGAAAAACATCTATTTCTGCTTTATTGACTATGCCAAAGCCTTTGACTGTGTGGATCACAATAAACTGTTGAAAATTCTGAAAGAGATGGGAATACCAGACCACCTGATTTGCCTCTTGAGAAACTAGATAGTAGATATCATTTATTACTGTATTAAACATGAGTTAATGACAGTGATCAGGGTAGTAGAAGGTTCATGCTAAAATTTAACTTTACCAGCAAGTGCACAGATGCAGCTAGGAAAAGTTTCTAGAAACTGCTAAAGTTTGGTCAAGCTTGGGAATTCCCTGGTTACCCAGTGGTTAGAACTCTGTGCTTGCAAAGCCAAAGACACAGATTCAATTCCTGGTCAAGTAACTAAGATCCCCAAAAGCCAGGTAACATGGACAAAAATTTTTTTTTAAAGTAAAAATAAAGTTTGATCAAGCAAAGAATCCTTGTCACCAGCCAATCACCCCACTAGCCTTCTGTGTTATACAATTTATAATAAGTGTTTATTGGGTCTTCACCCAGTTTCTGTCACAGAGCTCCTAAAACCCTTGGAATTTTCTAAAAAAAAAAAAAAAAAAAAACCTTGGAATTTTCTGAGTGCTGAGAATGGTCAAGTTTATCTTTTGTTATGTTAGTGAAGTGAATTTTGGACCTCTTCTAAGAATTGGGGCTGGTTGTTAGGAGACCCAACCAATCCTGTGATTAGAAGGGGAAGGGAAATATGTTAACGTGTTAACAAATATGTTAATCTTGTTTAAAATTATTTTGACTATACTGGTGTGTGCATGCTCAGTTGTGTCCAACTCTGCAACCCATGGACTGTAGCCCACTAGGCTCCTCTATCCATGGGATTCTCCAGGCAAGAATATTGAAGTGGATTGCCATTCCCTTCTCTAGGGGAATCTTCTTGAACCAGGGATCAAACCCATATTTCTTACATTTCCTGCATTGGCAGGCAGGTACTTTAACACTAGCACCACCCGGGAAGCCCCTATACTAAGACTATACTAGGTCTTTTGAATTTCCATATGAATTTTAGTATCAGCTTATTAGTTTCTACAAAAAGTCCTGCTTGGAGTTTGAACCAGGCTTCATTGAGTCTGTAGATAAATAAGCAGTCTTTTATACTAAGTGAGAGTTGCACAGTTATGTCCGACTCTTTGTGAACCCACAGACTATACGGTCCATGGAATTCTCCAGGGCAGAATACTGGAGTGGGTAGCCTTTCCATTTTACAGGGGTCTTCCCAACCCAGGCATCAAACCCAGGTCTCCCACATTGCAGGTGGATTCTTTACCAGCTGAGCAACAAGGGAAGCCCAAGGAAACATGGTCTATATCTCCATTTATGTAGGTTTGACTTCTTTCAACAGAGTTTTGTAGTTTCAACATACTAGTCTTAGACATCTTTTGTTAAAATTCATTCCAAGGACATTTTAGACTACTTTCAGTTCTTTTCCTTTTATTTTCAGACTTCTTTTTGCTAGTATGTAGAAATATAATTAATTTTTTCTTATTGATCCTTTATGTTATGTCCTTGCCATTATTCTCTTATTTTTAGTAGCTTTTTTTGGTATTCTTGTCTACATAAACAAATGTGTTATTTGCCAAAAAAGATAGATCCACCTTAAAGACAAAAACCAAAAAACTCTGTCTTTAATTTTTGTTTTTATGAAATTTTGCTATGACTATTTTTCTTATTCCTGATCTTAGGTAGAAAGCAGTGAGTTTTTCACCATTAGGTATGATCTAAGCTGTATTTAATTTTAAACATTTGTATTGAATTATAATATACTATTTTAATCGTTTACAAATCATATATTAATAGTAAGATAGGTTTTCACAAGTATACTAGGTGAAACTACAACTAGCAAACTACAAAAACAAAACCAAGCTTTGGTTATAGTTTACTACAACCAAATTTACCAGGTTAAAAATAAAAAACAATGCTTTTGATGCTTAAGCTTTTCTGAAAATATTGTTCTATTTGTATTGGTTTGTCATACATACCATGTATGCATGCTAAGTCACTTCAGTTGTGTTCGACTCTTTGGGGCCCTACAGACTGTAGTCCACCAGACTCCTCTGTCAATGGGATTCTCCAGGCAAGGATACCAGGATGGGCTGACGTGCCCTATTAAAGGAGATGTTCCCAATCCAGAGATCAAACCCACATCTCTTATGTTTCCTTCATTGGCAGGAGGGTTCTTTACCACTAGCACCACTTTCTCCTAGCTTTGCTAGTCATCTTCAAAATTTTCCTGTGCACTTCTACAATTTCCATATAAAATTTAGATTCATCTTGACAATTTCCACAAAAGTGAGTGAATATTTTGCCCCTTTAGAAAGATCTGCCTATACTTTCCCCAGACTTCATCAACAGTTTTGCATATAGGAAAGACATAACTACTGGGAAGTCATTGGGCACACTATTAGGAATTGAATTATGCTTCCTCAAAACGATATGTTGAATATTGTGATGAGCCTTATTTCAGAATATCTGACACCCTGATAAGAGGAGACACTTGGACATAGATGCTGACATGCATAGAGGAGAGATGAAGTAATGACAGACAGGCAGAAGATATGCATATGATGAAACGCAGTGATTAGAGAGATGCATCCTTGAACGAAGAAATGCCAAGGATTACTGGAAAATTCTAGAAAATACAAGAAACAAGGAGGGCTCTTCCCTAGAACTCTCAGAGAGAGTATGGCTCAGCTGAGACCTTGATTTCAGGCTTTTAGCCTCTAATATTGTGAAAGAGTAAAATCCTACTGTTTTAAGCCATCCAATTTTTGGCACTTTGGTATGGCAACCTTAAGAAAACTATTAATAATACAGATATACATGTTTGGTCTCTGTCTATAAGTAACTCATTTTGTTTTGGATGCTTAAGACATACACAAACCTAGATGACAAACCTAGACAGTGTATTGAAAAGCAAAGACATTACTCTGCCAACAAAAGTCTGCATAGTCAAGGCTATGGTCTTTCCAGTGGTCACATACAGTTGTGAGAGCTGGACTGTACAGAAGGCAGAATGCCAAATAATTGATGTCTTTGAACTGTGATGCTGGAGAAGACTCCTGAAAGTCCCTTGGACAGCCAGGAGACCAAACCAGTCAATCTTAAGGGAGATCAACCCTGAATATTCACTGGAAGGACTGATGCTGAAGCTGAAGCTCCAGTAATTTGGTCATGTGATGCACACAGATGACTCACTGGGAAAAGTCTCTGATGCTGGGAAAGATGGAGGGCAGAAGGAGAAGAGGGTGTCAGAGGATGAGATGGCTGGATGGCATCACCAATGCAATGAAAATGAACTTGGGCAAACTCCAATGCAATGAACATGAACTTGGGACAGGGAAGCCTGGAGTGCTTCAGTCCATGGGGTCACAAAGAGTTGGACACAACTAGGTGACTGAACAATAACAACAAGATAAACACATCTGAGCAGTCAGGGTTGGAGCATCTCAACTTTCCAACTGCTCTAATCAATAAATCATTTGGCAAATTTTCTTTTTTTCTCCCAGACTCATATTTCATCTATGAGCAAAGGGAGTTGCATTAGAACTAAAGAACCATTCAGTTCTAACATCCTGTCCTCTAAAATGAGTATCTAATGGAGGACAAGAGATTATTTAGACACAGACTAATTTCAGGGGGTAAAATAGCCAGTGATTTAGTAAATAGACTCCAAACCAAAATGGAGTTAGGCTCAGCTTTCTTCTTTACTTTCATAAAACAATTGTGGTGTTTAATAAGGGAAGTCCAGGTGGCTCAGTAGTAAAGAATCTGCCTACCAATGCAGGAGTTGCAAGAGACATGAGTTTCATCCCTGGATAAGGATATAGCAACCCACTTCAGTATTTTTGCCAGGATAATTCCATGGGCAAAGTAGACTGGCAGGTTACAGTCCATGAGGTTGCAAAGAGTCAGAAACGACTGAAGTGACTGAGCAAATATAGGTTTAATAAAGGGAGAAAATCATGCTCTGGAATATTTTCTGGTTTTCCAACAGGCAAATAGGGTACAGAGAAAGTTTAATTAGGCTGCTGGTTACACATTTTAAAACCATTTTTTAGCCTAAAGTGTTGAGAGCTGGCATTCACATTGCTGACTCAAATGTCCAAGGTAGTCAGCACACCTGTTATTTGAAATCTCCTGAGGACATTCCCCTGTAATGAAAAAGGATATCTTTTTCAGGTGTTAGTTCTAAAGGGTCTTGCAGGTCTTCATAGAACTGTTCAACTTCAGCTTCTTCAGCATTACTGGTTGGGACATAGACTTGGATTACTGTGATATTGAATGGTTTGTCTTGGAAAAGAACAGAGATCATTGTGTCATTTTTGAGATTGCATCCTTTTCATTACAGAGGACTGGAATGCAAAAGTAGGAAGTCAAGAAACACCTGGAGTAACAGGCAAGTTTGGCCTTGGAATACAGAATGAAGCAGGGCAAAGACTAATGGAGATTTGCCAAGAAAATGCACTGGTCATAGCAAACACCCTCTTCCAACAACACAAGAGAAGACTCTACACATGGACATCACCAGATGGTCAACACCGAAATCAGATTGATTATATTCTTTGCAGCCAAAGATGGAGAAGCTCTATACAGTCAACAAAAACAAGACCAGGAGCTGACTGTGGCTCAGATCATGAACTCCTTATTGCCAAATTCAGACTTAAATTGAAGAAAGTAGGGAAAATCACTAGATCATTCAGGTATGACCTAAATCAAATGCCTTATGATTATATAGTGGAAGTGAGAAACAGATTTAAGGGTCTAGATCTGATAGATAGAGTGCCTGATGAATTATGGACGGAGGTGTGTGACATTGTAAAGAAGACAGGGATCAAGACCACCCCCACGGAAAAGAAATGCAAAAAAGCAAAATGGCTGTCTGGGGAGACCTTACAAATAGCTGTGAAAAGAAGGGAAGCAAAAAGCAAAGGAGAAAAGGAAAGATATAAGCATCTGAATGCAGAGTTCCAAAGAATAGCAAGAAGAGATAAGAAAGCCTTCCTCAGCGATCAATGCAAAGAAATAGAGGAAAATAACAGAATGGGAAAGACTAGAGATCTCTTCAAGAAAATTAGAGATACCAAGGGGACATTTCATGCAAAGATGGGCTCGTAAAAGGACAGAAATGGTATGGACCTAACAGAAGAAGAAGATATTAAGAAGAGGTGGGAAGAATACCCAGAAGAACTGTACAAAAAAGATCTTCATGACCCAGATAATCACGATGGTGTGATCACTGACCCAGAGCCAGACATCCTTGAATGTGAAGTCAAGTGGGCCTTAAAAAGCATCACTATGAACAAAGCTAGTGGAGGTGATGGAATTCCAGTTGAGCTCTTTCAAATCCTGAAAGATGATACTGTGAAAGTGCTATACTCAATATGCCAGCAAATTTGGAAAACTCAGCAGTGGCCACAGGACTGGAAAAAGTCAATTTTCATTCCAATCCCAAAGAAAGGCAATGCCAAAGAATGCTCAAACTACTGCACAATTGCACTCATATCACACGCTAGTAAAGTAATGCTCAAAATTCTACAAGCCAGGCTTCAGCAATACGTGAACCATGAACTTCCAGATGTTTAAGCTGGTTTTAGAAAAGGCAGAGGAACCAGAGATCAAATTGCCAACATCTGCTGGATCATGGAAAAAGCAAGAGAGTTCCAGAAAAACATCTATTTCTGCTTTATTGATTATGCCAAAGCCTTTGATTGTATGGATCACAATAAACTGTGGAAAATCTGAAAGAGATGGGAATACCAGACCACCTGATCTGCCTCTTGAGAAATCTGTATGCAGGTCAGGATGCAACAGTTAGAACTGGAAATTGAACAACAGACTGGTTCCAAATAAGAAAAGGAGTAGGTCAAGGCTGTATATTGTCACCCTGTTTATTTAACTTATATGCAGAGTACATCATGAGAAATGCTGGACTGGAAGAAGCCCAAGCTGGAATTAAGACTGCCGGGAGAAATACCAATAACCTCAGATATGCAGATGACACCACCCTTATGGCAGAAAGTGAAGAGGAACTCAAAATCCTCTTGATGAAAGTGAAGGAGGAGAGTGAAAATGTTGGCTTCAAGCTCAACATTCAGAAAACTAAGATCATGGCATCTGGTCCCATCACTTCATGGCAAATAGATGGGTAAACAGTGTCAGGCTTTATATTTTTAGGTTCCAAAATCACTGCAGATGGTGATTGCAGCCATGAAATTAAAAGACACTTGCTCCTTGGAAGAAAAGTTATGACCAAGCAGAGACATTACTTTGCCAACAAAGATCTGTCTAGTCAAGGCTATGGTTTTTCCAGTGATCACGTATGGATGTGAGAGTTGGACTGTGAAGAAACCTGAGCACCGAAGAATTGATGCTTTTGAACTGTGGTGTTGGAGAAGGCTCTTGAGAGTCCCTTGGACTGCAAGGAGATCCAACCAGTCCATTCTGAAGGAGATCAGTCCTGGGATTTCTTTGGAAGGAATGATGCTAAAGTGAAACTCCAGTACTTTGGCCACTTCATGAGAAGTGTTGACTCATTGGAAAAGACTGTGATGCTGGGAGGGATTGGGGGAAGGAGAAGGGGATGACAGAGGATGAGATGGCTGGATGGCATCACTGACTTGATGGACGTGAGTCTGAGTGAACTCTGGGAGTTGGTGATGGACAGGGAGGCCAGGCGTGCTGAGATTCATGGGGTCGCAAAGAGTCGGACACGACTGAGCAACTGAACTGAACTGAACTGAGGACATCCCCATATTGAGATAACCTTCCAAGATTGGCATGGCATGCCTGAAAAAAGACAAATGAGCTCAGAAGGAGACACCGATAATTTACCACAACCAAATCACCCTCATTTCCTACATTGCCAAATATGGGATTTTTCAACAAGATACTGAAAATTTTTCATGGCAACTTGACTGTTATAACATGACCATAAATCATTTGTATCTCTGAACCCTGATTGAAGATATTACATCTTGAAACATGATTTGACAATTTCTTGGAGACAGGAACTACAGAAAAATTATTTTGAATTTCCTGTAGTGTCTAGTCAGGTGGTAGTTTTGTCTCCATCCTTCACCCCTCATAGAGACAGGATGGACCTTTATTCAAAGTTTGATTTGGATGTAGAGATGGATGACAACGTGCACACACGAAGAGGGTTTGTAAGGTTAATTATTCAGATAATGAAGTTCTCTGAGAAGAGCAGAAATTCTCTGCTTTTCACGCTGGTCTAAAAATCGCATGAGAGAACAGGAAAAGAAGATTGGCTTGGTTCTACGGTGGTGAAAAGGTAGGGATGGGGTGAAATTACCTGCATGTGGTCTCAACATCCTACCAGAACCAAAGAAATGAATGTTTGAGCTTTCTTATCAGTTTACCCAGATATGAGCAGAAGTAGGGGCTTTCCAGGTGGCACTAGTGGTAAAGATCCCCACAGCCAATGCAGGAGATGTATGAGATGTGGGTTTGGTCCCTAGTATGGAAGATGCTTTGGAGGAAGACATGGCAACACATTCAGTATTCTTGCCTGGAGAAACTCATGGATGGAGGAGCCTGGCAAGCTACAGTCCATAGGGTTTCACAGAGTCAGACATGACTGAAAAGACAGCACGCAGGCATGCACGAGCAGAAGAGGACAGAGAAGTGGGACTCAAAAGCTGACAACAGTCAGACCTCAAAAAATTTAGTCAGACCCTTTAGTAAGCTTGCTGCTACTGCTGCTGTTGCTAAGTCACTTCAGTCGTGTCCAACTCTGTGCGACCCCATAGATGGCAGCCCACCAGGCTCCCTCGTCCCTTGGATTCTCCAGTCAAGAACACTGGAGTGGGTTGCCATTGCCTTCTGCAACGCATGAAAGTGAAAAGTGAAACTGACGTCACTCAGTCATGTCTGACTCTTCGCGACCTCATGGACTGTAGCCTACCAGGCTCCTCCATCCATGGGATTTTCCAGGCAAGAGTATTGGAGTGAGGTGCCATTGCCTTCTCCGAGTAAGCTTGCTATATACTCTTATATGGATAGAGGTGACTATATGCAACCAGTTATAGTTTAAAGCAAACATCACTGGTGAAGTGAGAGAAATCCTTTTTAGATACAATTTATATACTTTTAATTTAGTAAGGGAGCTTGATTTTCCTACTTCTTTTAACCTGTATTGAACATGTGGTTGAATGTTCTGCAGCTGTGTAGCAAACAAGAAGTGAAAATCTCATGTAAAGACGCACAGAACATGAAGTCCAGAAGAAATCAGATCCACTGAAAATGCTGTTAAGCTACCATATAAAATCTCAGTCTTTTTATGGAAGGCAGTAGTTTATAGGAGTGCTGAGGTAGTCATCTCCTCAGATGTTGGGTCTATCAAGTATGTGCAAGTTAGAAAAATAAAAATAAGCACAGAGAAAAACAAAGAAAATAAGATATTGTATTGCAATGAATGTTAAATATGATGCAGAAGGTAAGGAGAACACTTTAAGTGCATGTGAATGAGATGCTTCTCAAGGAGAATGGGCAAAGTTAGAAAGGTAAGAGGAGAGATATTTGGATTTTCCTTCATTTGCATACTACTAGTTGATTGTAAAGGCACCCCACTCCAGTACGCTTGCCTAGAAAATCCCATGGACGGAGGAGCCTGGTAGGCTGCAGTCCATGGGGTTGCTAAGATTTGGACACAAATGAGCGACTTCACTTTCTCTTTTCATTTTCGTGTGTTGGAGAAGGAAATGGCAACCCACTCCAGTGTTCTTGCCTGGAGAATCCCAGGGACGGGGGAGCCTGGTGGGCTGCCGTCTACGGGGTTGCACAGAGTCGGACACGACTGAAGTGACTTAGCAGCAGTTGATTGTATTTAGATTTTAAGATTGCTTTCAGTGTTAAATAATAACAGAAGAGTTGAAGTATCCAAATACAACAGTTTTATGCCCCATCATCTAACTAGGGAGACTTTCTTTTTCTTTTAATTGTAAATTTTCAGCATTTGATTAGTTGCATAATTTGGGGTGAAATAAAGCTTGGTGACTAAGAAGTTGAGATTGTCAAAAGTTCAGAAATAACAGAATAAAACCAATAAAACATTGAAGCTGTAATTAGTAAAAGTTTATTGTGTCTATACCACAAAGACAGTTTGTGAATTGAAAGTCCTCAAACAAAACACGGAATGAGACTCTAGAGTGTATTGTGGGACATCCTCAGTGGTCCAGTGGTTAAGAATCTGCCTACCAATGCAGGGGATACAGGGTCAATCCCAGGTCCAGGAAGATTTCACATGCTGTAGGACAACTAAGCCCATGTATCACAACTATTGAGCCCATGGATCCTAGAGCCTGTGCTCTGCAATAGGAGAAGCCACTGTGGTGAGAAGCCCACCCCCCATAACTCGAGAGTAGCCCCCACTTGCCACAAGTAGAGAAAGCTCACATGTAGCAATAAAGACTCAGCACAACCAAAAATAAATAAATATATTTTTAAAAAGAGTATATTGTTATAAAGCAGTCTATCTAGTAAGAAGAAAGTGACTGTTTTTTCTCCACAGTGACTGTTTATAATATTAGAATTTTCTTAAATAACGGGAAGTGGTTAGTGATGACCTTATATCAACCTTTGGTTAGTGATGACCTTATAAAAGTTTTTGTGTTTTACTTATGATTTCCAGAGGCATAAATAAGAAATAACCCAAATTAGCTTTGTCTGCTAAGGGAATTTTCAAGGATGGTCTCCATTTGTTTTTGATTTTAATAAGATAGGAAATATAAATTAGATTTTTTCAGTCTGAACTCACTGTTTGACTTTTATGTTATTTCCATTAATGACTTATTCCTGTCTCAGATTTTCTAAGGGCAAAACCTGAACTCAGCCACTTATCCCAGAGAATGAAGAGTTCATGGTTATTACTGGGCAGGCTGTTTCTTGGAAAAGGAGAGAGAATTGCCAAAACGAAATAGTGTTACCCCATCCTCTGAAGTTTAGTAACTCCTAGTTTTCTTTACTTAAGACCCATAGGTTAAGGACACAATCATATCAGAGTGTTAGGAAAGAGTGTTCTGTTTATCACAAAAGGTACTAGAGTGTATGAAGCAAGGTGCTCACTTTGGGCACAAATTTTAGGAGTGGGTGCCAGAAAACTCAGTATCAACATAAATTCATACTTTAATGCAATATTCATAAAAAATCAAAATTAATGCAAACATATATTAGGAACAAAATATTTAAAAATATTTGCAAACCCTATACCCAATAAGAGGTTGATATTCAGAATGCATAAAGAATTCCACAACTACAACAAAAGGACAAAAATGGGTAAAAAGGACTTGAATAGATATTTCTTCAAGATAACATACAAATGGTCAACAAGCAAATAAAAAGATGTTCAACATGACCAATCAACATAGAAATATAGATGAAACATAATTATGCATCGAACCTGGACTGACAACTCGTTTCATATATGATATTATACATAAGTAAGGAGTGTTCAGGATGGGGAACACATGTATATGTGTGGCGGATTCATATTGATATATGGCAAAACCAATAGAATATTGTAAAGTTAAAAAATAAATAAAATATAAAAAAACCATAAATATGTGTAACCTCACACCTATTAGGATGAATAGTTTTCAAAAAATCAAAAAATAACATGTGTTGGCAAGGATACAAAGAAACAGGATATTTGCACACGGTTGCTGGGATTGTAGACAAGGTGAAGCCTCTTGGGAAAACAGTATTAAGATTTCTCAAAAAGAAAATAAGACTACCATATGATCAAGTGGACTTCAAAGGTGGCATTCGTGGTAAAGAACCTGACTGGCCAATGTGCAAGACATGAGAGGTGGGTTCAATCCCTAGATCAGGACGATCCCCTGGAGGGAGGGCACAGCAAACCACTCTGGTATTCTTGCTTGGAGAATTCCAGGGACAGAGGAGCCTGGTGGACTACAGTCCATAGGGTCGCAATGAGTCAGACAGGAATAAAGTGACTTAGCACTCACGCACACACCATATGATCAAGCAGTATTACTTCTGGACAGATATCAAAATAAAAAAAAAAATTGAAAGAAGGGTCTTAAAGAGATATTTTCACACTATACATGTAGGAGCACATCTTCCTTTGTAAAATATTAGTGAAGATCATACTTATGCTTTTGCGATGTTAAAGATAATCATTGAGAAAACAATTATGCCTTGATAATGGATTCCTTGTCTATAACCCAGGGGTTCTTTGTATTTTGATAGCTTAATTTTATTGATCTCTAGAGCTTTAATTTGCTGAGATTTTCTTGCTCCTGTTCGTCTAAATTACTATATTTAGGACTTGCATTATATTATATATTTCAGCACTAACTTGTTTTATTATGTCAGCAGATTTTATCTGATTTTGGCCACCAGGGTGATGAATTAACAGAGAGGTTGTGCTTTAGAATTAACAGAGAGGTTTTCACTTTAGAGAGACTCTGATGAATCTAAACTTCAAGTCTTTGGGCTTTAAAGTTTCTTTTACAAGGTCAATGTGGATTTCCAAGTCTCTAAAGTCATATATTTTCCTTTCCATGGTTAAAATTTATTCCTTTTTTGCTCAAATGAACTCATTTTTATGTTGAATAATCAACTCCTTCTTGAGAAGAGTAATTACAATTATATAAATGCATTTGGATGTTTGGCTTAAAAAACACAATGGATACTATTACTCCACTATTTTCCTATCAGCTCAAGAATTCAATTTATTTCCATGTAACATTTAATAGTTCTTTAATTGATCAGAACCAAGTTAGAATTTCAGTAAGGTCCTTTACATTCTCTTGATATGAGATGTCATCTTGGAGAAAGTTTATTTTCAACAAAAGTTGAAATAATTCAAGTTGTTTATTTCTTTTTTTAAAAAATTTTATTTTATTTTTAAACTTTACAATATTGTATTAGTTTTGCCCAACATCGAAATGAATCTGCCACAGGTATACCTGTGCTCCCCATCCTGAACCCTTCTCCCTCCTCCATCCCCATACCCTCCCTCTGGGCCATCCCAGTGCACCAGCCCCAAGCATCCAGCATCTTGCATGGAACCTGGACTGGCGACTCGTCTCATACATGATATTACACATGATTCAATGCCATTCTCCCAAATCTCCCCACCCTCTCCCTCTTCTACAGAGTCCACAAGACTGATCTATACATCAGTGTCTCTTTTGCTGTCTCGTACACAGGGTTATTGTTAGCATCTTTCTAAATTCCATATATATGCGTTAGTATACTGTGTTGGTGTTTTTCTTTCTGGCTTACTTCACTCTGTATAATAGGTTCCAGTTTCATCCACCTCATTAGAACTGATTCAAATGTATTCTTTTTAATGGCTGAGTAATACTCCATTGTGTATATGTACCAAAGCTTTCTTATCCATTCATCTGCTGATGCACATCTAGTTGCTTCCACGTCCTGGCTATTATAAACAGTGCTGCGATGAACATTGGGGTACACGTGTCTCTTTCCCTTCTGGTTTCCTCAGTGTTTATGCCCAGCAGTGGGATTGCCGGATCATAAGGCAGTTCTATTTCCAGTTTTTTAAGGAATCTCCACACTGTTCTCCATAGTGGCTGTACTAGTTTGCATTCCCACCAACAGTGTAAGAGGCTTCCCCTTTCTCCACACTCTCTCCAGCATTTACTGCTTGTAGACTTTTGGATCACAGCCATTCTGACTGGCGTGAAATGGTACCTCATAGTGGTTTTGATTTGCATTTCTCTGATAATGAGTGATGTTGAGCATCTTTTCATGTGTTTGTTAGCCATCTGTATGTCTTCTTTGGAGAAATGTCTATTTAGTTCTTTGGCCCATTTTATGATTGGGTCATTTATTTTTCTGGAGTTGAGCTGTAGGAGTTGCTTGTATATTTTTGAGATTAGTTATTTGTCAGTTGCTTCATTTGCTATTATTTTCTCCCATTCTGAAGGCTGCCTTTTCACCTTGCTTATAGTTTCCTTTGTTGTACAGAAGCTTTTAATTTTAATTAGGTCCCATTTGTTTATTTTTGCTTATATTTCCAATATTCTGGGAGGTGGGTCATAGAGGATCCTGCTGTGATGTATGTCGGAGAGTATTTTGCCTATGTTCTCCTCTAGGAGTTTTATAGTTTCTGGTCTTACGTTTAGATCTTTAATCCATTTTGAGTTTATTTTTGTGTATGGTATTAGAGAGTGTTCTAGTTTCATTCTTTTACAAGTGGTTGACCAGTTTTCCCAGCACCACTTGTTAAAGAGATTGTCTTTAATCCATTGTATATTCTTGCCTCCTTTGTCAAAGATAAGGTGTCCATATGTGTGTGGCTTTATCTCTGGGCTTTCTATTTTGTTCCATTGATCAATATTTCTGTCTTTATGTCAGTACCATACTGTCTTGATTACTGTGGCTTTGTAATAGAGCCTGAAGTCAGGTAGGTTGATTCCTCCAGTTCCATTCTTCTTTCTCAAGATTGCTTTGGCTATTTGAGTTTTTTTGTATTTCCATACAAATTGTGAAATTATTTGTTCTAGCTCTGTGAAGAATACCATTGGTAGCTTGATAGGGATTGCATTGAATCTATAGATTGCTTTGGGTAGTATACTCATTTTCACTATAATGATTCTTCCAATCCATGAACATGGTATATTTCTCCATCTGTTAGTGTCCTCTTTGATTTCTTTCACCAGTGTTTTATAGTTTTCTATATATAGGTCTTTAGTTTCTTTAGGTAGATGTATTCCTAAGTATTTTATTCTTTCCGTTGCAATGGTGAATGGAATTGTTTCCTTAATTTCTCTTTCTGTTTTCTCATTATTAGTGTATAGGAATGCAAGGGATTTCTGTGTGTTGATTTTGTATCCTGCAACTTTACTATAATCATTGATTAGTTCTAGTAATTTTCTGGTGGAGTCTTTAAGGTTTTCTATGTAGAGGATCATGTCATCTGCAAACAGTGAGAGTTTTACTTCTTCTTTTCCAATTTGGATTCCTTTTATTTTTTTCTGCTCTGATTGCTGTGGCCAAAACTTCCAAAACTATGTTGAATAGTAATGGTGAAAATGGGCACCCTTGTCTTGTTCCTGACGTTAGAGGAAATGCTTTCAATTTTTCACCATTGAGAATACTGTTTGCTGTTGGTTTGTCATATATAGCTTTTATTATGTTGAGGTATGTTCCTTCAATTCCTGCTTTCTGGAGAGTTTTTATCATAAATGTATGTTGAATTTTGTCAAAGGCTTTCTCTGCATCTATTGAGATAATCATATGGTTTTTATTTTTCAATTTGTTGATGTGATGTATTACATTGATTGATTTGTGGATATTGAAGAATCCTTGCATCCCTGGGAAAAAGCCCACTTGGTCATGGTGTATGATCTTTTTAATGTGTTGTTGGATTCTCATTGCTAGAATTTTGTTAAGGATTTTTGCATCTATGTTCATCAGTGATATTGGCCTGTAGTTTTCTTTTTTTGTGGGATCTTTGTCAGGTTTTGGTATTAGGCTGATGGTGGCCTCATAGAATGAATTTGGAAGGTTACCTTCCTCTACAATTTTCTGGAAGAGTTTGAGCAGGGTAGGTGTTAGCTCTTCTCTACATTTTTGGTAGAATTCAGCTGTGAAGCCGTCTGGACCTGGGCTTTTGTTTGCTGGAAGATTTTTGATTACAGTTTCAATTTCCGTGCTTGTGATGGGTCTGTTAAGATTTTCTATTTCTTCCTGGTCGAGTTTTGGAAAGTTGTACTTTTCTAAGAATTTGTCCATTTCTTCCACGTTGTCCGTCTAATAGGCATATAATTGCTGACAGTAGTCTCTTATGATCCTTTGTATTTCTGTGTTGTCTGTTGTGATCTCTCCATTTTCATTTCTAATTTTATTGATTTGATTTTTCTCCCTTTGTTTCTTGATGAGTCTGGCTAATGGTTTGTCAATTTTATTTATCCTTTCAAAGAACCATCTTTTGGTTTTGTTGATTTTTGCTATGGTCTCTTTTGTTTCTTTGGACACTTTAAAAGCAGTCCTAAGGGGAAAGTTCATAGCAATACAGGCATACCTCAAGAAACAAGAAAAAAGTCAAATAAATAACCTAACCCTACACCTAAAGCAACTAGAAAAGGAAGAAATGAAGAACCCCAGGGTTAGTAGAAGGAAAGAAATCAAGTTGTTTATTTCAACAAGCATTGAAACGATGATTTTAGGTCCGAGATTCAGTAATAACAGTGGTATGAGCCTGTTAATATGAACAGACAATATACCAGGATTTAATAGTTCATGAATGAAGATTGTGACCTTGAGGCCCATTGCTCTTTTTAAATTGTTATTTTATGCTTAGTTTCAACATTTCTTTACTTCTTTTAGATCAATGAAATTCTTTTGATTAAGTCTGTAAAAGCTTGTTTCACTTGCTTGTTCCTCAAGCTATAAACAAATGGGTTTAACATAGGGGCAATTGAAGTAGTAAGCAACGACACACACTTATTAATTGTCACTTCATCCTTTGCTGAAGATTTGACATAGATGAAGATACAACTGCCATAAGTGATAGAAACCTCAATCATGTGAGAAGAACAGGTAGAAAAGGTCTTCATCTTTTGCGGGGCAGAAGGGAACTTTGTGATGGTCTTGATGATGTATATATATATGACAGAACTATACACAGAAATGTCCCAATGTCAGTCAACACAGCAACGGCAACAACCATCTGTTCTATGAACCATGTGTCTGCACAAGAGATCTTCATCATAGGAGAAGCATCACAGAGAAAATGATCAATGACATTAGAATCACAGAATTCTATGTTTAAGCCCAGGCAGAGTTGTGGAAATATGACCAGCCAACCTGCTATCCAGCAACAGACAACAAGCCATCCACAGACTCTGGCGTTCATGATGGTTGCATAACATAAGGATTTGCAGATGGCCACATAATGGTCACAGGACATGATGGCTAGGAGGAAAAATTCTGTTATTGCAAAAAGAAAGACAAAAAATAGTTGACTAACACAAGCCTTATAGGAAATAGTCTTGTCCCCAGTTGATAAGCTGTATAAGAAACTGGGAATGCACACCGTGGTGAATAAGGTTTCTAAAAAAGAGAAGTGTTTGAGGAAAAAGTACATGGCAGTTTTAAGGTGAGAGTCTACTAAAGTGAGTATAATGATGGTTAGATTCCCAGTGACACTCAATAAGTAGGATATAAACAGAAATATAAAAATCAAAACCTGCATTGGAGAATCATCTGTCAGTCCTAGCAATATGAATGTAGGTAATGATGTATGGTTTCTCATTGCTGACTTATACTTATCAAACTCCTCAGAAACTCAAGTGACATTGAACTGAAAAAACTTGCATGAAATTGTGAGGCCATAGCTATTGGGTGAAAATATCCAATCACAGCAATGAATAGTCATTTTATTTCATGAGTCATGCTAATGATGAGTCAAAACTTCAGAATTCTCAGCTATTTTGATGTGCATTATAGAAATCCTTATGATCATGTTTTTCTGATATGTTTTTACTAGTGTTCATATACCACCTTGCATGCTCTCACATCTCTATTTTTCAATTAATCTAAACTCTGTCCTTTATTCTCTGAAATATATTAAGCTTTAGAATTAGAAATGTCATCCATGTGATACTATTTTGTAGATATTATAATGTTCTTTTGCTCCTAATAATTCTTCACTACTCACGAGTTTGAATGAGCGCACATGTTTTTTGAAGTGTGAGTTCCTGTTAAATGCGAATAAATGGCTGAGTTTGACATTTTATACAGAGTCTGGAGATCATGTGTGCAGTATTTGAGTGTTTGCTGTTACTGCAATGACTAAAAAATTATTTCATTTTATATATTTTGCTTTTGGTATCAGAATTGTCATCCAAATAATACCCATTTGCTTTCCAGGCTTGCTATTCATCCTGAAATTTCTACATCAGTATCCAACTTTCCTTCCATTTTTCACTCTAATAGAACACAGTGTTTGATAAGTACTACATAAACAAGTTTCCTGCTGCTATATTGGGTAAAAAAACTATTATATGCCAAAACTAAAAACCCTGAAGAATTTAACCTCAACTGTCAGTACTTGCAAGGTCACAAAGGAAGAGAAGAGACAGGATGAGACACGATTGAAGGACACTTAAGGACACATGACATTTCCTTTTCAAATAGTAATTTGCATTGGATCCTGCAACAGAAAATGACATCAGTGGTAAAATTAGGAAAATCCAAACAAAATAATTATTTAATTAATTTATTTCCTAGGTAATCCTTCTTTCCTCTGAGACCCTGAAATCCTATGATTCCCAGTAAGTCTCTTCCTGTGTCTCTAGGGACACACAGGCCCCAGTGAGGGAGGCAGCACTTCGCACATGCTCAGTCTGAGGGATCCCAGATGGAGGGTCAGTAGCCAGCATGCAGCCCCAGCTCTAGGCGGTGGTAGCGGGTGGCCAGGGAGCACAAAGGACCTGCTGCAGCAGAAGCAGCAGCAACCTAGGTGCCCACCCTAGCCTGGCCATGAACTGGATCCATCCTTAAATCTCCATTTTAATTATTAACATTTGTATACAGTGTATACAATGCTGTTAAAGTACTGCACTCAATATGCCAGAAAATTTGGAAAACTCAGCAGTGGCCACAGGACTGGAAAAGGTCAGTTTTCATTCCAATCCCAAAGAAAGGCAATGACAAAGAATGTTCAAACTACCGCAATTCACATTCACAATTACACTCAATTCACATGCTAGCAAAGTAATGCTCAAAATTCTCCAAACCAGGTTTCAACAGTACATGAACTGAGAACTTTCACATGCTCAAGCTGAATTTAGAAAAGGCAGAGGAACCAGAGATTAAATTGCCAACATCCGTAGGATCATAGAAAAAAAAGCAAAATTCCAAAAACATCTACTTCTGCCTCATTGACTATGCTAAAGACTTTGACTGTGTGGATTACAACAAACTGTGGAAAATTCTCGAAGAGATGGTAATATCAGATCACCTTATATGCCTCCTACAAAACCTGTATGCTCGTCAAGAAGCAACAGTTAGAATGGGACATAGACAACAGACTGGTTCCCAAATGGGAAAGGAGTATGTTAAGCCTGTATATCATCACCCTGCTTATTTAACTTATATGCAGAGAACATCATGTGAAATGCTGGGCTTTATGAGGCACAAGAGAGGATCATGATTGCCAGGAGAATATGAATAACTTCAGATATACAGATGAATCACCCTTATGGCAGAAAGTGAAGAGGAAAAAAAGAGCCTCTTGATGAAAGTGAAAGAGGAGAGTGAAAAGGCTGCCTTAAAACTCAATATTCAGAAAACTAAGATCATGGCATCTAGTCCCATCACTTCATGGCAAATAGATGGGGAAACAATGGAAAGAGTAATAGACTTTATTTTCTTGGGTTCCAAAATCACTGCAGATAATGTCTGCAGCCATGAAATTAAAAGACACTAGATCATTGGAAAAAAAGCTATGACAAACCTAGATAGCGTATTAAAAAACAGACATTAGTTTGCTGACAAAGATCCATAGAGTCAAAACTATGGTTTTTCTGGTAGTCATGTGTGGATGTGACAGTTGGACCATAAAGAAGGCTGAAGGCCAAAGAATTGATGCTTTTGAATTGTGGTGTTGGAGAAGACTCTTGAGAGTCCCTTGGACACCAAGATCATACCAGTCAATCATAAAGGAAACCCACCCTGAATATTCATTCGAAGGACTGATGCTGAAAGTGAATCTCCAATACTTTGATCACCTGATGTGAAGAGCATACTCATTAGAAAAGACCCTAATGCTGTGAAAGATTGAAGGCAGGAGGAAAAGGGGATGACAGAGGATGAGACAGTTGGATGGCGTCACTGACTCAGTGGACATAAATTTAAGCAAGCTCTGGGAGATGGTGAAGGACAGGGAAGCCTGGCATGCTGCAGTCGATGGGGTCACAAAAAGTTGGACAAAACTGAGTGACTGAGCAACGCAATACAATGTTAATTCCTTGGCAATAATTATTGCACTATGATTATGCAGGATGCCACCTTTAGGAGAGCTGTGTGAAGGATATCTGGGAACTGTCAGCATTAGTATGTAAAATCTTCTGCAAGTACAAAATTATTTCATAATTAAAAATTTACCAAATATAAATAAAAAAAGAAAGCCAAAACGAGCAGCAGTATGCTGGAGCATCTTCCATGAATTATTTATTGGGTACAACATGATTTCTCTTCCAGTGGTTTCTGCTTCTTCAGCTGTATTTTTTGATGATGTCCATTTTATTCTCTCCATACATAGATAAGATGTAATTTGAAATCAACATTTACAGTTAAAATTACAGTTTAATATTAATCTGCAATACTTGAATTGCATGGATTCTATCTGACCTAAAAGCCAGAATTTTAGCATCAACTAAAAGATGCTTGGTCCTTAGAAGAAAAGTTATGAACAACCTAGACAGCATATTAAAAAGCAGAGATATTACTTTGTTAAAAAAGGTCCATTTAGTCAAAGCTATGGTCTTTTCAGTAGTCATGTATAGACATGAGAGTTGGACTATAATGAAAGCTGAGAACTGAAAAATTGGTGCTTTTAAACTGTAGTGTTGGAGAAGACTCTTTAGAGTTCCTTGGACAGCAAGGAGATCCAACTAGTCCATCCAAAAAGAAATCAGTCCTGAATATACATTGGAAGGATTGATGCTGAAGCTGAAACTCCAATATTTTGGCCACCTGATGCAAAGAACTGTCTCATTTGAAAAGATCCTGATGCTGGGAAAGATTGTGGGCAGGAGGATAAGGGGATGACAGAGGATGAGATGGTTGGATGGCATCACTGACTCAATGGACATGAGGTTGAGTAAACTCTTGGAGTTGGTGATGGACAGAGACATGGCATGTTGCAGTCCATGGGGTTGCAAAGAGTCGGACACGACTGAATGACTGAACTGAACTGAATAAGACCTGAAGTGCTTTTTTGACCCACTGATATTATACTCCTGTGATGAGAATGTTCATGTTTAGAAAGGAAAGTTACCTGTGAAAGAGCTCTTCAGTGTTTCCACCAAAGTACTTGTTCATTTTCCAGAAACCAAAGTAATGTCTTGACAAGTTTGAGTGGAGTCTGTTTCCTGATACAACTCTGTTCATTACCAGCTTCCCACTGCTGTTTTTGCCTTCACTAAATACTGATGTATGTAGATTTTTCAAGTTTTGGCTTAGTTTGACTTCCTGAGAAAAGCTTTCTAGCCTACTACGCTTGTCTCTTTTCTACCTCTAAATATGTGAGTGTAATTTTGTTAGCATTGGGCTATGTTTTGTTCATTGAGATTCCAAAACAGCTAGCCCTATTCAAAGTTTAGGGAGTGCAATAAATATGTTTATTATAAAATTTACAAATTTTATATGTACATGTGACTCAGAACAAGCAGCTTGCTTTCTCAACTAGTGAAATTTCCCTTCTCTTTTATGGTAATAAAACCTGAAGTGCTTGGAATTCTTTAATATTAGTATGTAATCTCACATGAATATCCCCAATTTTCTTCTACAAAGGGCCAATTAGATGTTTTTGTGTTTTAGATTTAGTGAGGTATAAATGATATAAAAATTCACATACTTAATATATGCCATATATAATCTCTGTTGTCCACTCTCCTTCATTTTAAAAATGAGGTCTTTAAAATGTAAAAATCATTCTTTGCTTCCTTGCAATACAAAAAAAATGGCTATATGTCATATTTAGTCTTAGGCTAAAAGAAATTCATTTAAAATTCTTGCTTCAATCAAAAAGATTATATATTTGGTCTTCTTTCTGATTATTTACATCGCAGCTGAGTCAAATATTGCTTATCCTTCCAGCATTGTCTGGATACCCTGTCATTTTTCTATGCTGCTGAACCAAAAGGCATTTGCCTTAGAAGTTTCAATTAAACAGTTACTTGAAGTTTCATTTTGTTGCCTTAAAAATTCTCTTCCTAATCATTAAGAAAGGCTGGGGCTTCCTTGGTGGCTCCTGGTAAAGAATCCATCTGTCAATACAGGAGATGCAGGAGGCATGGGTTCCATCCCTGGGTTGCAAAGATTCCCCTGGAGGAGGAAATGGCAACCCACTCCAGTATTCTTGCCAGGAGAATCCCATGGACAGTGGGCCTTGGTGAGCTACAGTCCTTGGGGTTGAAAAAGTGTCAGATATGACTTAGCAACTAAACAATAACAACAATTATTAAGACAGATATTAGCTTCCACTTGGTGCCTAGTCCCACAGTTTAGCCTAAAATGTTTAAAGAAAAACAGAGTAAAGGAAGTACAGGGAATGTTTTGCCTAAATGTTAGCCTACCTATCTCAACACCAGGTTAAAGGTCATACAGAGATAGCACTGAGTTTCCAGTGGTGGGACAGGAATGAATTGTTTCTGCAGCCCAGGTGCCTCCCTAAGTCCTGTCACCACAATTCCAGAGTATCCAACTCTCCCAAGCACTTCAATCAGCCTGGGTGTCCTAAGGAGATGCCACCATTTTCTTCAGTCATTCATATTCTACATTCTTAAGAACACACTCATGTAATTAACTGACATTGACCTTGATATATATGTTAAAAAGTGAGTTTCCATTAAAATGTGAAATACTATTAGTGGATGGGGTCACCGAATGATAATACATAAGTAAATAAGTCACTCAATGGATCTAGAATTCACATATTTTGTATGTAATTTTTGTTTAAAATAAGGATGAGGTTATGGCTGCTGCTGCTACTGCTGCTGCTGCTGTTAAATCGCTTCAGTCGTGTCCGACTCTGTGCGACCCCATAGACGGCAGCCCACCAGGCTCCCCCGTCCCTGGAATTCTCCAGGCAAGAATACTGGAGTGGGTTGCCATTTCCTTCTCCAATGCATGAAAGTGAGAAGTGAAAGTGAATTCGCTCAGTTGTGTCTGACTCTTAGCAACCCCATGGACTGCAGCCCACCAGGCTCCTCCGTTCATGGGATTTTCCAGGCAAGAGTACTGGAGCGGGGTGCCATTGCCTTCTCCGGAGGTTATGGCAGAGAATATATAGAGCATCTGTCTAAAATTCCACTGTATTTATATCAACTTCATTGTATTGATATGTGAAAACTGCTTATCGATGACAGCTCTGTACTTGCTAATCACATTGAGAAGTCACACTTTAGAAGTAGTTGTTGAAACCTTCATAAAATATTAAAATGTCAAACCATATCAGTTACTTTGATAGAGAGATTTTTCTCAGAGGAAAGCATCATTCTGGAGTTCAGAAAAGGTAAGGAAAATGACATTAAAAAACAAACAAACAAAAACCTCTCTGATAGTTGTAACCTCTGATGGTCACCAAACCCCAAAGTTGCAAAGGGTGAAAAAAAAAAATCATCAGAATGGTCTTATGGTGGAAAGAAAGGAGGGTGGTCTCTGCCCGTTCTTAGGAGCACAGTCATACTCACAGAGGGCTCTGCAGTTGGACAGTATCACTAAGTCATCCTCCACCCACACAAGATGAAGATTTTCTCTACAGAGAGTCTGCCTTCCCTTGAGTTCAGAAAGTCTTTACTCTGGAACTACAGAGCTAACAGTAATTTAAATGGCTAGATAGGGATCTCTCTCTGCTGCTGGGAAAGTTGATATTCTGATGTTTCTGGCAGAGGGGCATATTTCTATACTGACAGAATTTCCCCTTTAAAAAATTGACCTAATTTTTAATTAAGTGAAACAAACAAATATGTCCTTGGTGGCCCTATCTTAAGCATTACTAATGAATCTCTGGTGTAATGCACCAGATTTGGGGATAGAGAGGGGAGCACAGACCTGGGGAAAACGTCTTCAGAGAGACACCTATAAATAACATTAGCATCAGAACAGGCCAAGTATGCAATAATTACTACCAGATTATAAGACAAAAGGCAACCTTCTCTTTTTTTATTTCGTCATTGTTAGGCATTTATAATATGATAAAGACAATTTTTCCAATGTAGTAATTCTGCAAAAATGGTTGGTGTCAGTATCACTATTCGGATAATAGAGAAAAAATCTTTTATCAAAAAAAAAGGCAAATTGATAACTTACTGTTGACAGTTTTCAGAAATACCTCCCAGATATTTATAATTCTTTGGCTTTCACATTTCATGGGCCTTTTCTAAAAAAAATCAGGTATAGTTGATTTACAATGTTATGTTAATTCCTGCTATACAGCAAAGTGATTCAGTTATAAATACACATACATTCTTTTCTATATATTTTTTTCCTTATGGTTTATCCACAGGAGATTGAATATATTTCTCTGTGTTATACAGTAGGACCTTGTTGTTTATCCATTCTATATACACTAATTTGCCTCTACTAACCACAAATTCCCACTCATCCACCCTCCAACATGCCCCCTCTTGGCAACCACAAGTCTTTCCCCCGTGTCTGAATCTGTTTCTCTTTTGTAGATAAGTTCATTTTGAAGAAAGCTGAGCCCCGAAGAATTGATGCTGTTTAACTGTGGTGTTGGAGAAGACTCTTGAGAGTCCATTGGACTGCAAGGAGATCCAACCAGTCCATTCTGAAGGAGATCAGCCCTGAGATTTCTTTGGAAGGAATGATGCTAAAGCTGAAACTCCAGTACTTTGGCCACCTCATGCGAAGAGTTGACTCATTGGAAAAGACTCTGATGCTGGGAGGGATTAGGGGCAGGAGGAGAAGGGGATGACAGAGGATAGGATGGCTGGATGGCATCACTGACTTGATGGACGTGAGTCTGAGTGAACTCCAGGAGTTGGTGATGGACAGGGAGGCCTGATGTGCTGCAATTCATGGAGTCGCAAAGAGTCGGACGCAACTGAGACACTGAACTGAACTAAACTGAATAGGCACATTTCAGAGAAGGCAATGGCACCCTACTCCAGTATTCTTGCCTGGGAAATCCCATGGACGGAGGAGCCTGGCAGGCTACAGTCCGTGGGGTCGCGAAGAGTCGGACATGACTGACCGACTTCAGTTTCACTTTTCACTTTCATGCACTGGAGAAGGAAATGGCAACCCACTCCAGTATTCTTGCCTGGAGAATCCCAGGGACGGGGGAGCCTGGTGGGCTGCCGTCTGTGGGGTCACACAGAGTCAGACATGACGTGAATTAGCAGCAGCATAGGCACATTTTAAAATGCTCTCTCTATGCTGCATTTTAATATACCAATGTGTAATCTTCCTTGACTATGGCTTTTATTAGCTGATTGAACTTTTTAAGTGTAAGAAGTGTATGAGTTGATTGGAAACTTTCCCCCCAATATTTGCCAAGTTTCCACCCATAAATTATTTCTCTTCCCCATTCCCTCTTTTGCTTATTCTGTGACTCAAATTACATATTAGATAGATTTTAACATTGTGCCATAGATCCCAGAATCTCTGTAAATTAAAAATAATCTATTTTTCCTCTTTTTGAGAATGACACAATTCAAATCTACTTTCAAAATTGTTGGTTTTTGTTTCTGTAATCTATCCATTGAGTAAGCCCAAAGTGTGACTTTCTTCAGAAACAGATTATATTTTGCATTTCTAACATTTTTCTTTTAATACTATGTGTTTTCTCTTCCTCTTCTGGGACATCTTAACTTTTTATTATCTTCCTTTATTTCATAAAGCATGGTTGTGTAAGATTGATTTAAAGCTTTTGTGCAATGCTACCAATATCTGAGTCATCTTGGCCTTGGTACCAAGAGATTGTCATTTTGGTAGATGAATGTCTTTTGAAATGGGTCACATTTTACTGATTGTTTGTATATTCAGTGATTTTGGATTGTGTCCTCACACTGTGAATATTTCACTGCATAAACTCTGGGTTGTTTTATTTACCTTAAAGGTATAAAATTTTATTCACCTGACAGGCAATAAACCTTGTGAGATTCAAACTACAGCTCTGTCTTGTCTTCTTTAGTGTTGACTGAACTCTGTTTAACATGTTAAGCCTTTGCTAAAATTGCTTTTCTTATTTTGTTGTTTGGACCATAGTTATCTGGTTCAGGGTTCATTCTAAATAATATTCATGCTTATATACATACTTAAGGTCTGATCTGCTGTGACTCTCTCAGGAATTCCTACATCTGTCTCAGACCTGCCCAGATACTTTACCACGTATCCTGTTATTCTATCGAGTGTTCTATAAATGACAATTAGTTCCAGTTGGTTGATGAGTTATGGGGATCTTTTATATCCTCCTGGTTTACTGTCTAATATTTCTATTTATTACTGAGTGAGGAGTGTTTAAGGGTTCAGCTATGATTGTATATTTTCCTTTTTTTTTTGATTTGTTATCTCATTTTTTTGCAACCTATACTTTGAAGTTCTATTGCTGGGGATTCCATTGCTTGGCTAGTTTGCTTCCATAAAAATGTAACATATGGTGGAGAAAGACAACAGAAATTCATTGTCTAACAGTTATGGATGCTACAGTTCCAAAATCATGATGTTGGTAGATTGGTTCCTTCTGAGGAAGAGGAAGCCGAGGAAGAATCCCATCCATCCCTCTCTCTGAGCATCTGGTATTGTCAGTATCCTTGTAGTGTTTCATCACTGCAGTTTCAGATCTCTAGTTTTTGCCTCCATTGACACCTGGCCATCCTCTTCCTCCATATCTCTGTCTTTACATCATCTCGCTATTAGTGTCTGTCTCTGAATCCAAATTTATCCTTTTAATAAGAGCATCTGTGATATTGGAACAGAGCCCATCCTAATGACATCATCTTAACTTGGTAGGAGGTAGGGCTGGAGATAAAGGGGGCTAGGGCCAGAGCCACTTCTGCTCAGTGGCCATCACTGTCTATTGGGGGTTGGGTCAGGTTCCCAAGTTGCTGGAGCAGAAGACCTGAGGGTTGCGTCTGAGCTGGTCTGTTCCTTTTAAGTTTGGGCTTGCTTCTTTCCCCTTTCTGCCCAGTTCCATGTGGATCTTTCTTGAAGCCTTGGTTGTACATGACTCCTGCCAGTCTCTAGTTAACTCTCAGTGACAACTGTTCTTCCTGTGGCTGTATTTTTCATGTGTTTGTGGAGGGGGAGGTGAGTTCCATGTCCTCCTACTTTCACATCTTCTTTCTGGGTACAGTATTCTTGTTTAGGTTTTCTTTTCCTTTCATTATTTTGAATATATCATGCTGCTCCCTGTAGCCTGTAAAGTTTCTGCTTATAAGTCAGTTATAGTTCCTTTGTAACTTCTAATGTGATGTTGACTCCTTCTAGTGTATTTAAAAATTTCAGTTATTGTATTCTTCATATTGGGCTTCCCTGGTGGCTCAGTTGGTAAAGAATCTGCTTGCAATATGGAAGACATGGGTTTGGTCCCTGGGTTGGGAAGATCCCCTGGAGGAGGGCATGGCAACCCACTCCAGTATTCTTGCCTGGAGAATCCTGTGGACAGAGGAGGCTGGTGGGCTGCAGTCCTGAGGTTGCAGAGTTGGACAGGACTGAATGACAAAGCACAGCACACAACTTTCTTCATCTCTGTTTCTTCTTTATATTTTCTCTTTATTAAACTTCTCACTATGTTCATCCATTCTTTTACTGAGTTTGTTGAGCATCTCTGTGATCTTTACCTTGAATTCTTTATCTGGTAGATTACTTATCTCCACATTGTTAACTTTTTTCTGGGGTTTTGTCTTGTTCCTTACTTTGGAATGTATTTTTCTGTCCCCTTATTTTTCCTAATTCTTTCTATTATTTCTATGTATTTGGTAGGTCAGTTATATTTCCAGATCTTGGAGAAATGATCTTATGTAGGAGATGTACTGTGGTCTCCACTCTTCTCTGGTCACCAGAGAGATATGCTCTAGAGTTGCCCCCTATGTGGGTTGTATGGGCCCTTCTTGGATACTCTCACTGGTGCCTGCTTTCAGGTGTGCAGGATCTTCTTTTGGGACAGTTAGGTGCAGGGGCTGTGGGGGTTTGAAGCTGCTAGCAGCCTACTGGATGTTGGGTTGAGTCCCAGGTGGTTGATCGTTAGCCTCAGGGGTTTTGGGGGCTGTACTGGATTGCTGAAGGGCACAACTTTGTCTTCTTTCATCTGGCTCCTCAGTTTGCCAGGTGCCAGAACTGGTGGTGACCTGCTGGTTTGTGGTTAAGCACTCTGCACTAATGGGCTAAAGGGAGGATTCCAATTTGGCATTTGCCAGCACATGTGTCCTCGTGGTAGAACAAGTTTTCAAAAATATCTGCTGCCTGCCTGTGTGTGTGTGTGTGTGTGTGTGTGTGTGTGTGTGTGTGTGTCCCAGGGACAGTCCAGTGGTAGCCTTCTGCCTCTGGAGGTTCTCCAAGATCAGAGCAAGTGGAGGTCACCCAGGTTCCTTTCAAATTACTACCTCTGCTTTGGGAGTCAGAGTATGTCCTTTAATACCTGCAGCTGTCCCATATGCAAGTCCTTCTGGTGTTCAAAACAAGGTATTCTGGGAGCTCATCTTCTGGGTGTAGGATCCCCAGACTGGGGACATTGTTTTGTGGCTCAGACCCCTAACTCCCTGGGAGGATACGTGCATTTGTTGGTCACCTACCCTGGGTTGTGGGTCTTAACTATAGCTCATCTCTGCCCCTAATACCATTGTTATTTCTTCTTTATATCTCTATATCTGTATATCTATCTATCTATCTATCTAGAGAAATAACTAGAAGCAAACTCAGGGTCTTCCTATCCTGCTATCTTAGCTCCAGAATGATTTTTTTTTGATTTATGAATCATAATGGTTAATGTAGTTTTGATAATTAAAACAGGAGCGGGGAGAGAGAAAGAGAGAGGAGAGAAGATGGGAACAGATATAGAGGATTTGATACCAGGCTGACTGCCAAATCATTTTTGGCATGAAGTGATGAAAATCTTTAGGAGATAAGGGTTAAAATCTTATTAATAAAACTTAAAAGCAAATTAACAGAGGCCCAGAAAAACTAGGCAAAACAGAGAATACAAAGTATAATTGAAATTGGCAAAATATTCTATTCCTTCATCTCAAGGAAGAAGTTTGAGTAAAAGGTGAGAAAAGGGGCGGTCCTAAGATGGCGGACGAATAGGACAGGGAGACCACTTTCTCCCCGACAAATTCATCAAAAGAACATTTAAACACTGAGTAAAGTCCACAAAACAACTTCTGAATGCTGGCAGAGGACATCAGGCACCAAGAAAAGCAGCCATTGTCTTCGAAAGGAGATAGGAAAAATATAAAAGACAAAAAAAGAGACAAAAGAGGTAGGGACGGAACTCCATCCCGGGAAGGGTGTCTTAAAAAGAGAGAAGTTTCCAAACACCAGGAAACACTCTCACTGCTGAGTCTGTGCCGAGCCTTGGAAGCACAGAGGGCAACATAATAGGGAGGAAAAATAAGTAAATAATTAAAACCCATAGATTACGAGCCCAATGGTAACTCCCCCAGCAGAGAAGGAGCACAGATGCCTGCGCTCGCCACTAGCAAGCGGGGGCTGGGCAGGAAGGTATGGGCTGCATTGCTTAGAGTAAGGATCGGGCCTGAATGCCCCCGAGGGTAATCAGAGGGAAGTAATTTGGGGTAGCAAACCAGACTGTGGGATAGCTACCACGTGAAAAGCCCTAAGACACTGCCAGGCCCATGCACAGAACAAAAGATGGAACAGAACTAGCCGGCTGCAGACCATCCCCCTCCAGTGACAGGCAGCCAGAGACAGAAGGGGGCAATCACAGCCCCAGAGAGACATTTTCTACCAAACTGCAAGCAGGCTTTTTTACTTACTAAGACTTCTTGGGGTTCTGGACAGTCATCCACCTGAGAAAGTGCACCAGTTGTACACCCAGAAAACCGAGTGGCAGGGATGGGAGAGGCAATAAGTCTTAGTGACCGCTCTCGCCAAACACCTCATCACCCGAGCTGCTCTGAGCTGGGAAGGGCACAAAATGCAAGCCCAAAGGAGTCTGTGCCTCTGAGGACTACCCGAGTGCCTGAACCTGAGCGGCTTAGACTTGGAAGGTGAATGCAGCCCAGGGCTGGCCTCGGGTGGTTCCCGCGGATCAATCTAGAGCCTGAGCTGTGTGGGCAGGGAGGATGCATGCGCTGTGAGTGGGGGCAGGCCCAGTGTGGCTGAGACACTGCAAGCACATGCCAGTGTTATTTGTTTGCAGCGTCCCTCTCTCCCCACAGCGCGACTGAACAAGTGAGCCTAAAAAAGTGTCCACCACCGCTCCCTTGTGTCAGGGAGGAAATCAGACACTGAAGAGACCAGCAAAGAGAAGCTAAAACCGAGGGAACCGCCTTAGAAGTGACAGGTGCAATAGAGTAAAACCCTGTAGTTAGTACTGACTACATAGGAAGGGGCCTATACATCTTGAGAAATATAAGCCAGACCAAGAAACTATCCAAAAATGAACGGACCCCACACTGCCCACAATAACACAAAAGAAAGTCCTAGATATATTTTTACTATTTTTACGATCATTCTTTTCTTTTTCTTTTCTTTTTCTTTTGTTTTCTTCTTCTTTTTATTTTCTTTTTTTAACTTTTTAAAAAAATTTAAGTTCTCTATTACTAAATTATTTTTCACTTTTATAGCCTACTATTAGTTTTCAAAAAAAAAAGACTATTTTTTAAAGCAAACTTCATATATATATTTTAATAACTTTTGTGACTTTGTTTTTTTTTTTCTTCTTCTTTTCTTTAATATTGTATTTTTGAAAATCCAACCTCTACTCTAGAATTTTAATCTTTGCCTTTTGGTATTTGTTATCAATTTTGTACCTTTAAGAATCCAATCTAAGTACCTATTTTTACTTGGGAACGAGATTACTGGCTTGACTGCTGTCTCCTGCTTTGGACTCTCCTTTCTTTCCAGTAGGTCACCTCTGTCTCCTCCCTTCCCCTTCTCTTCTCTACCCAACTCTCTGAATCTCTGTGTATTCCAGACAGTGGAGGACACTTAGGGAGCTGATTACTGGCTGGAACTGTCTCTCTCCTTTTCATTCCCCCCTTTTATCCTCCTGGCCACCTCTGTTTCTTTCCTCCCTCTTCTCTTCTTTGTATAACTCCATGAACATCTCTGAGCAGTCCAGACTGTGGAGTGTACATAAGGAAGTGATTACTGGCTAGCTTGCTCTCTCCTCTTTTGATTCTACCTTATCTCATTCGGGTCACCTCTAACTCCTTCCTCCCTCTTCTCTGCTCCATGTAACTCTGTGAACCTCTCTGGGTGTCCCTCACTGTGGAGAAACTTCTCATCTTTAACCTAGATGTTTTATCAGTGGTGCTGTATAGAAGGAGAAGTCTTTAGACTACTGTAAATATAAGACTGAAAACCAGAAGCAGGAGGCTTAACTCCAAATCCTGAGAACATCATAGAACACCTGACTCCAGGGAACATTAAGTGATAGGAGCTCATCAAACACCTCCATACCTACACTGAAACCAAGCATCACCCAAGGGCCAACAAGTTCCAGAGCAAGACATACCACGCAAATTCTCCAGCAACACAGGAACACAGCCCTGAGCTTCAATATACAGGCTGCCCAAAGTTACTCCAAATCCATTGACATCTCATAACTCGTTACTAGGAACTTCATTGCACCCCAGAGAGAAGAAATCCAGCTCCACTCACCAGAACACTGACACAAGCTTCCCTAACCAAGAAACCTTGACAAGCCACCGATACAACCCCACCCACAGCAAGGAAACTCCATAATAAAGAGAACTCCACAAACTGCCAGAATACAGAAAGGCCACCACAAACTCAAGAATATAAACAAGATGAAGAGACAGAGGAATACCCAGCAGGTAAAGGAACAGGATAAATGCCCACCAAACCAAAAAAAAGAGGAAGAGATAGGGAATCTACCTGATAAAGAATTTTGAATAATGATAGTGAAAATGATCCAAAAACTTGAAATAAATATGGAATAACAGATAAATAGCCTGGAGACAAGGATTGAGAAAATGCAAGAAAGGTTTAACAAGGACCTAGAAGAAATAAAAAAGAGTCAATATATAATGAATAATACAATAAATGAGACAACACTCTGGAGGCAACAAATAGTAGAAAAACGGAGGCAGAAGATAGGATTAGTGAAATAGAAGATAGAATGGTAGAATAAATGAATCAGACAGGAAAAAAAGAAAAAAGACTTAAAATAAATGAGGACAATCTCAGAGACCTCCAGGACAATATTAAACGCCACAACATTCGAATCATAGGAGTCCCAGAAGAAGAAGACAAAAGGAAAAACCATGAGAAAATACTTGAGGAGATAATAGTTGAAAACTTCCCTAAAATGGGGAAGGAAATTATCACCCAAGTCCAAAAAACCCAGAGAGTCCCAAACAGGGTTAATGCAAGGCAAAACACCCCAAGACATATATTAAACAAATTAACAAAGATCAAACACAAAAACAAATATTAAAAGCAACAAGGGAAAAACAACAAATAATAATCAAAGAGGACACTAATAGATGGAGAAATATACCATGTTCATGGTTCGGAAGAATCAATATAGTGAAAAAGAGTATACTACCCAAAGCAATCTATAGATTCAAAGCAATCCCTATCAAGCTACCAATGGTATTTTTCACAGAGCTAGCACAAATAATTTCACAATTTGTATGGAAATACAAAAAAACCTTGAATAGCCAAAGCAATCTTGAGAAAGAAGAATGGAACTGGAGGAATCAACCTGCCTGACTTCAGGCTCTACTACAAAGCCACAGTAATCAAGACAGTATGGTACTGGCACAAAGACAGAAATATAGATCAATGGAACAAAATAGAAAGCCCAGGGATAAATCCATGCACCTATAGACACCTTATCTTTGACAAAGGAGGCAAGTATATACAATAGAGAAAAGACAATCTCTTTAACAACTGGTGCTGGGAAAACTGGTCAACCACTCGTAAAAGAATGAAACTAGAACACTTTCTAACACCATACACAAAAATAAACTCAAAATGGATTAAAGATCTCAATGTAAGACCAGAAATTATAAAACTCTTAGAGGAGGACATATGCAAAACACTCTCAGACATACATCACAGCAGGATCCTTTATGACCCACCTCCCAGAATATTGGAAATAAAAGCAAAAATAAACAAATGGGATCTAATTAAAATTAAAAGCTTCTGCACAACAAAGAAACTATAAGCAAGGTGAAAAGAAAGCCTTCAGAATGGGAGAAACTAATAGCAAATGAAGCAACTGACAAACAACTAATCTCAAATATGTACAAGCGACTCCTGAGGCTCAATTCGAGAAAAATAAATGACCCAATCAAAAAATGGGCCAAAGGACTAAATAGACATTTCTCCAAAGAAGACATACAGATGGCTAACAAACCCATGAAAAGATGCCAAACATCACTCATTATCAGAGAAATGCAAATCAAAACCACAATGAGGTACCATTTCAGGCCAGTCAGAATGGCTGTGATCCAAAAGTCTACAAGCAATAAATGCTAGAGAGTGTGTGGAGAAAAGGGAACCCTCTTACACTGTTGGTGGGAATGCAAACTAGTACAGCCACTATGGAGAACAATGTGGAGATTCCCTAAAAAACTGGAAATACAACTGCCATATGACCTAGCAATTCCACTGCTGGGCATACACACCGAGGAAACCAGAATTGAAAGAGACACGTGTATCCCAATGTTCAGGCTCTACTACAAAGCCACAATGATCAAGACAGTATGGTACCAGCACAAAGACAGAAATATAGATCAATTGAACAGAATAGAAAGCCTGTTTATATTAACCAGCACTGTTTATAATAGCCAGGACATGGAAGCAACCTAGATGTCCATCAGCAGATGAATGGATAAGAAAGCTGTGGTATATATACACAATGGAGTATAACTCAGCCATTAAAAGAATACATTTGAATCAGTTCTAATGAGAAGGGTGAAACCGGAGCCTATTATACAGAGTGAAGTAAGCCAGAAAGAAAAAAACCAATATAGTATACTAACGCATATATATGGAATTTAGAAAGATGGTAATGTCTACCTGTATGCGAGATAGCAAAAGAGACACAGATGTATAGAACAGTCTTTTGGACTCTGTGGGAGAGGGAGAGGGGGGGATGATTTGGGAGAATGACATTAAAACATGTATAATAACATGTAAGAAATGAATAGCCAGTCCAGGTTCAGTGCAGGATACAGGAAGCTTGGGGCTTGTGCACTGGGATAACCCTGAGGGATGGTATGGGGAGGGAGGTGTGAGAGGGGTTCAGGATGGGGAACATGTGTACACCCGAGGTGGATGCATGTTGATGTATGGCAAAACCAATACAATATTGTAAAACAAAACAAAACAAAACAAAACAACAACAAAAAAACACACACAAGGGTATTCCCATAAGGATAACAGCTGATCTTTCAATAGAAACTCTTCAGGCCAGGAGGGAATCACAAGACATACTTAAAGTGATGAAAGAAAATAACCTACAGCCCAGATTGCTGTACCCAGGAAGGATCTCACTCAAATATGAAGGAGAAATCAAAAGCTTTACAGACAAGCAAAAGCTAAGAGAATTCAGCACCACCAAACCAGCTCTCCAACAAATGCTAAAGGAGATTCTCTAGCAGGAGACACAAAAAGGGTGTATAAACTCGAACCCAAAACAATAAAGTAAATGGCAACAGGATCATACTTATCAATAATTACCTTAAATGTAAATGGGTTGAATGCCCCAACCAAAAGACAAAGACTGGCTGAATGGATACCAAAACAAGACCCCTATATATGTTGTCTACAAGAGACCCACCTCAAAACAGGGGACATATACAGACTGAAAGTGAAGGGCTGGAAAAAGATTTTCCATGCAAACAGAGATCAAGAGAAAGCAGGAGTAGCAATACTCATATCAGATAAAATAGACTTTAAAGCAAAGGCTGTGAAAAGAGGCAAAGAAGGACACTACATAATGATCAAATGATCAATCCAAGAAGAAGATATTAAAATTATAGATATATATGCACCCAACATAGGAGCACCACAATATGTAAGACAAATGCTAACAAGTATGAAAGGGAAAATTAACAATAACACAATAATAGTGGGAGATTTTAATACCCCACTCACACCTATGAATAGATCAACTAAACAGAAAATTAACAAAGAAACACAAACTTTAAATGATACAATAGACCAGTTAGACCTAATTGATATCTATAGGACATTTCATCCCAAAACAATGAATTTCACCTTTTTCTCAAGTGCACATGGAACCTTCTCCAGGATAGATCACATCCTGGGCCATAAAGCTAGCCTTGGTAAATTCAAAAAAATTGAAATCGTTCCAAGCATCTTTTCTGACCACAATGCAGTAAGATTAGATCTCAATTACAGGAGAAAAACTATTAAAAATTCCAACATATGAAGGCTGAACAACACGCTACTGAATAACCAAAAAATCACAGAAGAAATTTAAAAAATTCAAAATATGCATAGAAACGAATGAAAATGAAAACACAACAACCCAAAACCTATGGGACACTGTAAAAGCAGTGCTAAGGGGAAAGTTCATAGCAATAGAGGCATACCTCAAGAAACAAGAAAAAAGTCAAATAAATAACCTAACTCTACACCTAAAGCAACTAGAAAAGGAAGAAATGAAGAACCCCAGGGTTAGTAGAAGAAAAGAAATGTTAAAAATTAGGGCAGAAATAAATGCAAAAGAAACAAAAGAGACCATAGCAAAAATCAACAAAGCCAAAAGCTGGTTCTTTGAAAGGATAAATAAAATTGACAAACCATTAGCCAGAGTCATCAAGAAACAAAGGGAGAAAATTCAAATCAATAAAATTAGAAATGAAAATGGAGAGATCACAACAGACAACACAGAAATACAAAGGATCATAAGAGACTACTGTCAGCAATTATATGCCTATTAGACGGACAACGTGGAAGAAATGGACAAATTCTTAGAAAAGTACAACTTTCCAAAACTCGACCAGGAAGAAATAGAAAATCTTAACAGACCCATCACAAGCACGGAAATTGAAACTGTAATCAGAATTCTTCCAGCAAATAAAAGCCCAGGTCCAGTCGGCTTCACACCCGAATTCTACCAAAAATTTAGAGAAGAGCTGACACCTATCCTACTCAAACTCTTCCAGAAAATTGCAGAGGAAGGTAAACTTCCAAATTCATTCTATGAGGCCACCATCACCCTAATACCAAAACCTGACAAAGATCCCACAAAAAAAGAAAACTACAGGCCAATATCACTGATGAACATAGATGCAAAAATCCTTAACAAAATTCTAGCAATCAGAATCCAACAACACATTAAAAAGATCATACACCATGACCAAGTGGGCTTTGTCACAGGGATGCAAGGATTCTTCAATATCTGCAAATCAATCAATGTAATACATCACATTAACAAATTGAAAAATAAAAGCCATATGATTTTCTCAATAGATGCAGAGAAAGCCTTTGATAAAAATCAGCATCCATTTATGACAAAAACTCTCCAGAAAGCAGGAATAGAGGGAACCTACCTCAACATAATAAAAGCTATATATGACAAACCCACAGCAAACATTATCCTCAATGGTGAAAAGTTGAAAGCATTTCCCCTAAAGTCAGGAACAAGGCAAGGGTGCCCACTCTCACCACTACTATTCAACATAGTTTTGGAAGTTTTGGCCACAGCAATCAGAGCAGAAAAAGAAATAAAAAGAATCTAAACTGGAAAAGAAGTAAAACTCTCACTCTTTGCAGATGACATGATCCTCTACATAGAAAACCCTAAAGATTCCACCAGAAAATTACTAGAGCTAATCAATGATTATAGTAAAGTTGCAGGATATAAAATCAACACACAGAAATCCCTTGCATTCCTATACACTAATAATGAGAAAATAGAAAGAGAAATTAAGGAAACAATTCCATTCACCACTGCAACGAAAAGAATAAAATACTTAGGAATATATCTACCTAAAGAAACTAAACACCTATATATAGAAAACTATAAAACACTGGTGAAGAAATCAAAGAGGACACTAATAGACGGAGAAATATACCATGTTCATGGATCGGAAGAATCAATATAGTGAAAATGAGTATACTACCCAAAGCAATCTATAGATTCAATGCAATCCCTACCAAGCTACCAACAGTATTTTTCACAGAGCTAGAACAAATAATTTCACAATTTGTATGGAAATACAAAAAACCTCGAGTAGCCAAAGTAATCTTGAGAAAGAAGAATGGAGCTGGAAGAATCAACCTGCCTGACTTCAGGCTCTACTACAAAGCCACAATCATCAAGACAGTATGGTACTGGTACAAAGACAGAAATATAGATCAATGGAACAAAATAGAAAGCCCAGAGATAAATCCATGCACCTATAGACACCTTATCTTTGACAAAGGAGGCAAGAATATACAATGGATTAAAGACAATCTCTTTAACAAGTGGTGCTGGGAAAACTGGTCAACCACTGTAAAAAGAATGAAACTACAACACTTTCTAACACCATACTCCAAAATAAACTGAAAATGGATTAAAGATCTAAACATAAGACCAGAAACTATACAACTCTTAGAGGAGGACATAGGCAAAACACTCTCTGACATACATCACAGCAGGTTCCTCTATGACCCACCTCCCAGAATATTGGAAATAAAAGCAAAAATAAACAAATGGGATCTAATAAAACTTAAAACTTCTGCACAACAAAGAAACTCTAAGCAAGGTGAAAAGACAGCCTTCAGAATGGGAGAAAATAATAGCAAATGAAGCAACTGACAAACAACTAATCTCAAAAATATACAAGTAACTCCTGCAGCTCAATTCCAGAAAAATAAATGACCCAATCAAAAAATGGGCCAAAGAACTAAATAGACATTTCTCCAAAGAAGACATACAGATGGCTAACAAACACATGAAAAGATGCTCAACATCACTCATTATCCGAGAAGTGCAAATCAAAACCACTGTGAGGTACCATTTCACGCCAGTCAGAATGGCTGTGATCCAAAAGTCTACAAGCAATAAATGCTAGAGAGAGTGTGGAGAAAAGGGAACCCTCTTACACTGTTGGTGGGAATGCAAACTAGTACAGCCACTATGGAGAACAGTGTGGCGAGTCCTTAAAAAACTGGAAATACAACTGCCATATGACCTAGCAATCCCACTGCTGGGCATACACACCGAAGAAACTAGAATTGAAAGAGACACGTGTACCCCAATGTTCATTGCAGCACTGTTTATAATAGCCTGGACATGGAAGCAACCTAGATGTCCATCAGCAGATGAATGGATAAGCAAGCTGTGGTACATCTACACAATGGAGTATTACTCAGCCATTAAAAAGAATACATTTGAATCAGTTCTAATGAGGTGATGAAACTGGAGCCTATTATACACAGTGAAGTAATCCAGAAAGAAAAACTCCAATATAGTATACTAATGCGTGTATATGGAATTTAGAAAGATGGTAATGACAACCCTGTATGTGAGACAGCAAAAGAGACATAGATGTATAGAACAGTCTTTTGGACTCTGTGGGAGAGGGTGGGGGGGGATGATTTGGGAGAAGGGCATTAAAACATGTATAATATCATATAAGAAATGAATCTCCAGTCCAGGTTTGATGCAGGATACAGGAAGCTTGGGGCTGGTGCACTGGGATGACCCAGAGGGATGGTATTGGGAGGGAGGTGGGAGGGGGGTTTGGAATGGGGAATACGTGTACATCCGTGGCGGATGCATGTTGGTGTATGGCAAAACCAATACAATATAGTAAATAAATAAATAAATAAATACATAAATAAAAGATGAGGAAAATAAAGACTTTCCATTCCCTGGTGGCTCAGTTTGTAAAGAATTTGCCTGCATTATAGGAGACCAGTGTTTGATCCCTGTGTTAGGAAGGTCCCCTGGAGAAGGAAATGGCAACCCACTCCAGTGTTTTTGCCTGGAGAATTCCAAGTACAGAGAATTCTGGTGGGCTACAGTACATGGGTTTGCAGGAGTCGGACATGACTGAAGTGACTGAGCATCATTTCTGGCAAAGCCTTCACATGCTCACATGGTCATCTGAAAAAAAAATTATATATTTTCAAATGAACTCAGTTAAGACCACTCATTAACCTGGATAATAAATAGTCTGAGGTAATGATCAGATGACTAAAGATTCCAAAGATATTCTTTTTTTTTTTTTTTTGCACTGAGTGGCATGTGGGATGTTAGTTCCCTGAACAGGAATGGAACCTGTGCCCTCTACAGTGGAAGCATGGAGTCCTAATCATTGGACCTCCAGGGAATTCCCTCCAAAACTATTCTTTCAATGATTTAAAATGTTTTATGAATAAATAACAGTGAAAACTTAATAAATCTTTACTAGTGTGAATTCTTGGAATGAATAAAAATGGATTACTTCATTAATTATAGGTATGGCTGAAATAGAAGGAATTGTTTAGGTTAATGATCCAAGTTACTTCAAATATTTGTGAGCAGAGCAGTCTGAGGTTATATTGGTAGAGTTATTAAATGGTTAATAGCAGAGATTATTCAGACCCTGAGAGGGATAATTCTTCTATTCCCTCTTTGACTCACAATTAAAATAGTCATTTTTATGTGGGGTATTAGAAATGCAGACAACTATAGGTAGAACTTATGATGACAAGAAAGATCTAAGTTAGTATTGTTCAGACCATGGCAGTTGCTATAATAGATGAGGTTCCCAGTCATGGGAATCTTTTTATCAACTTAGTCTCAGAAAACTAAATGAATATTCAGGAGACTGAATATTGAATGACTAGCTCAGTTATCTCATAGGGTAAAAATACCTATGATGGGAAAAAACAGAAGATTTATATTACCCAAAAGAGAAGTAAAAAGGAAGAAGTGAAAAGATGGAGTTGGACGTAATAATTGGATAAATCAGTAAGCAGTTCAGACAGCTTTTGGAGAATAACATGAAAAAATGATGTTATTAGGATTCAGTAAATAATAGTAAAATATAAATTGTACGGTGTGAGAAGTCACTTTGGATTCACACACACATCTTAAAAAGATCATTCAGGCTTACTGAATTTATTCTTGCCTGGAAGATTGTGACTGCAAATTTTGTGTACAGGGTTAAGTTTAGTCCCTCAGTTAATTTTATAGAACCTAAAAAGAGATTGGCTGAGAACCAACATCTACTTGCACATACCCTTGAGGGTTTCTTGAATATATTTCCTCTTATTAAATAATATAATTCAGTGTACCATAATTACCAATGTACATAAAGTGGCAAGAAAAGCAAAATATTGCATAGACATGGTATAGTCTATAATGTCTTCATCACAGTGGACTCACTAAAAATTGGAAAGGGCAATTTAAACACTGGTTATTCAAAATAAGTGGTTGATGAATATTGAAAGGCTAGAATTTTATTTAAAAATTGCCTACTTACCGTGAAATGAGAGGAGGTAATACAAATACTTCAGTGGAAAGATTTATAGGACCAGAAGATAAAAAATAGGATGGGTAGTATTGCAGCTTTTCAACTTAGCATATAGTAATTTTAGTATGATTTTTCCTCATATGTTTGTGCTGGGCCAAATTTGAATCTATGTGCATCTGAATCTGAGGAGGAGGCTGCCAATAGTTAAACTATAATATCTATACCATTGAATTTACCTGCATGTACTTGTGATGATGGGCTTCCCTGGTGACTCAGATGGTAAAGAATCTGCCTGCAATGCAGAAGACCAAGGTTTGATCCCTGGGTCAGGAAGATGCCCTGTAGGAGAGCATGACAACCCACTCCAGTATTCTTGCCTGGAGAATCTCATGGACAGAGGAGCCTGGTGGGCTACAATCCATGGGGTCACAAAGAGTCAGACACGACTGAAGTGACTTAGTATGCATTCACACTCTAAGTGGCAGGAATATTTCTGTGACACTTTACCTTTCAAACGTGATGACAACTCCTTGCACATGGGCCAGAAGAGAAGCATCACCAAGCTTCTGTCACTGCCCATCCTGTGGGTGAAGACTATAGCTAACACGGAAAACCAGTCTCATTCATCATCCATGTGAAGCTTACAAGTCACTTTAAACATGGGCATCTAGCAGATAGGAGAGTAAAAAAGGGTGGGGTGGATGACATATTGGGCATAATTATAGGCCAGGTCTGGGCTTATCAGGTGACACTAGTGATAAAGAACCTGCCTGCCAATGTAGCAGACATAAGAGATGCGGGTTCAGTCCTTGGGTTGGGAAGATTCTCTGGAGGAGGGCTTGGCAACCCACTGCAGGACTCCTGCCTGGAGAATCCCATGGACAGAGGAACCTGGTGAGCTACAGTCCATGGGGTCACAAAGAATCTGACATGACTTAAGTGACTGAGCACACACAGCACATAGGCAAGTTCTAAAAATGAACCACATATTTCCACACCCCTCTGTTAGCTATAAAGTGGCCTACATAGCCATATCTGACAGTATATGAAAATGGGAGAAAATGTGGTCTGTTGTGTTTCCAGGGATAACAACCAACCTGTTTGGAAATAGCAATTTCTGCCAGATTAGAGTAAACATCCTCAGAGTATAGTTTTTGTTGTTGATTCTTGTTTCTTTCTGTCTTTTCTTTTTTTTTGGCCGTGCCCAGTGGCATGTAAGATCTTAGTTCCCAGATCAACGATGGAATGAGTGCTCCTGCAGTGAAAGCACAGTCTTAACCACTGGGCCACCAGGGAACGCCCAACGTTTAGTTTTAATGAAGAGTAAATGATGGAATAGACAAGGTTCACAGTAAGCAAGTTTAAAGAGAAGTGAGAATGTCAATATGACTGAGAATAAATTGTATAGAGACAAATAGTATCAGCAGCTTCAGATTTTGTGCCTGTTCAATCCTTCCTTTTAACTGGATTCATTGACTCATTTTTTTTCTCTATATCTTTGAGCAGAATGCAATGCTTTTAATTGAGTGAAGAAATGCTTGCTTCACTTGCTTGTTTCTCAGTGTGTAAATAAAGGGATTCAACATGGGTGAAATAGAAGTAATAAGGAGTGAAATTCCTTTGTTAATAGCTACTTCATCCTTGGCAGAAGGTTTGACATAAATGAAGATGCAGCTACCATAAGTGATGGAAACAACAATCATGTGGGAAGAACAAGTGGAGAAGGCCTTCTTCCTTTGCAGGGCAGAGGGAAACCTTAGAATAGTACTAATGATATAAATGTAGGAAAGAACTACACATATGAGGGTGATGATGAAGGTCAACACAGCACAGACAATAACCATCTGCTCTATCAGCCATGTGTCTGAGCAAGAGATCTTCAGGATAGGAGAAGCATCACAGCAAAAGTGATCAATGATATTAGAGTCACAGAATTCCAGTTCTAAGCCCAGCATAATTGGTGGGAGTATGATGATCAGTGCTGCCACCCAACAGAAAAGGATGACGTTCTTGCAGACTCTAATGCTAATGATGGTTGTGTAATGTAGGGGTTTGCAGATGGCCACATAGCGATCATAGGACATGATAGCCAGGAGGAAAAATTCTGTCACTGCAAATAGATCTGTAAACAACAGTTGACTGGCACAAGCAGCATAGGTGATGGACTTATCCCCAGATGATATGCTGTACAGGAATCTGGGAACACAAGCAGTTGTGAATGAAATTTCTAAGAAGGAGAAATTTTGGAGGAGTAGATACATAGGCGTTTTAAGGTGTGAATCAATCAGAGTGAGGGTGATGATGCTTAAGTTTCCAGATATACTCAAAGTGTAGGACAGAAATAGAAAAATGAAAAGCAAATTTTTCAGTAGAATGTCATCTGTCAACCCCAGCAAGATGAAGGTTGTTATTGAGGTTTGGTTTTTCATCTGTGATGGTTATCTCTTGCCCAATCTGCTTGAAAAAATAAAGACTTTGCATGAAGAACTTCAGCTTCCTGGCTGGTTTCTGATGTCAAGAGAAGTAAATCCGAGAGTGACTCTGATACAACTGGTCATTGGAGAAGCAAGCACATAGCACATGACAATGTTTCATCACCTCTTTGTGTCACATAAACTGCATACTCATTTTTAAATTGTGTTATTTCACACTACTGCTTCTAATGAATGTACACTTAGCTGCTAATTGGTCATTCAACATATAAATATCAATGGGAAAAAATGCCTCTATCAATATACTGTTTGAGGATCAAAAGTCTGTTTTCCTGAATGTCCTATCTCCATATATGCTTCTAAGTTAACACCCCTTTCAAAAAAAAAAAAAAAAAGCAAAACTGTGGTGTTTAAGAAAATCCTAGCATTAAAGCTTACATGTGTGTTAGCTATTATACTGGAAATGAATTACTTATCACAGGATAGTTTATCCTGTTTCAGCTTATCCAGTCCAGCCTCTTCAAGGCATGTTTAAAACTTTTTTACTGGAAATATTTTCTGAAAAATGTATTTAAATGTGTTACAATCCAAACACTAAGAGTTTTTCCTCATAGAAAATTTATTTCAAAGTATATTTGCAATATTTGCCTTTGACTGTGCTTTCCAGCTACTGTTTGATTAAAATATATTATGTATTTTCATGCTTCCTAGGATATGCTTGTGCAACAAAAATTTCTCCCCAGTTTGCAAACTGTATTCTGGAACTGTATCATTGAGTGGATTACTTTATTTTTGATTCCCTTGCCAATGAAAACATTAAAGCCTTCTAACTAGATTCTACAGTTTCATATTCTCTGTGCTGTTCTGTGCTTAGTCATTCATTTATGTCCAACTCTGTGATCCCATGGACTGTAGCCGGCCAGGCTCCTCTGTCTATGGGGATTCTCCAGGCAAGACTACTGGAACGGGTTGCCATGCCCTCCTTCAGGGGATCTTCCCAACTCAGGTCTCCTGCATTACAGGAGAATTTTTTTTACCATCTGAACTACCAGGGAAGGCTTAGCTCATGAGAATATTCATTTTTTCCATCAAAGGGGTCTCATTAAGAGCAATTTTTGATATTAAAATTATAAACTGAATTCTATTATTTCTTCCTAAACACATTTGACAATGAAATCTGCCCACCATGTGTATTTTTTTTAGTAATATTTTGCTTCAAAATTTATTACAGAGAAAGGAGAGAATGTAAAAGTATGTTCATAGAGCTGAAAAACCATATCCATGACTTTTAATATGTTTTTGGTCAACCTTATTTCAGCTTGAAATACACTCAATCACATTATTATGAATGACATTTAGCAGTATCTAGTTTAACAAAATTCTGACAGTTCTTAATGATACTTCTACATTTACCTTCCACCTATATGATAATTGTTTCCTCTTTTTAACCATTTATATATCAATTCACCTGATTTTTGCACTAATTAAACTATTCCTCACAAGGTCATCACTAGTCTATCTTGTTTCACTCATTAAACACAATTCAGTCTTCATCTCACTCAAGCTCTCAGCTTCATGTAAGAGAATAAACTGTCAACTTGCAAAAGTGATGATGGCATAATTTCCCCTATCTCATATTTTCCTGTTTCTTTCTACCGTTCTGGTCTGTTTTCCATTCTCCTTGATGGTGACTTCTCTTTGATAACCATTCTGTTAATGGATTGACCTGCAATTTTTTTTCTAGGCAATCTGTTCTTTCACTCTGTTCTCTCTTGAAGAGATTCTCATAAATAAAGTGACTTCCTTTAGGTTGATAATTCCCAAATTTATATATGCAGGGAAAATGCTTCCTACAGTATTCGGACTTCAACATTAAACTTATTCTTGGACATATAGATCACACATAGAGGGTTTGAATTTAGACTTTTCCTTGGACAATTGACTTCTGTATCTTGTGCTTTTTTCAAGTGCAAATTGAGATGAAAATAATATATACATTTTAGGATTGTACTGATAAATGTAGATAATACATACAGTATCTACAATATCTATAGCTGTGACCAGAACATGGGGAACACTCATTACTATCTACTATATTAAACATTCCTATTTCATTTCTTCATTATTTCCTTTTGAGTGACCTCTAGATGTGTCCATTATGAGATTTTAAATATGGCACTCATTTAAATATCATAGAGAAGTATTTCCTTCTCTGTAAATCCCTAGTCTTATAAGGACATTCTTAATTCTTCCTCTTTCTTTACTCTCATCTTCAGTTTATTATCAAGTCTTGTGATTCCTTAAATTTTTCCTTGTATTTCTTACACACTTTTTCCTTTTTAGCCTGTTTCTCCCATGACAATTATACCATGGGTATCTTTATCTCATAGCTGAAATATTGCAAAAGTATATTAACATATGCTCAGCATATATCATTACTTCTTCTGTTCAAGATTTTAAAAGCAACACAATCAGAATCATTTTTCTAAAGCCCAGAATATGATAATTCTCTCCTAAGTGTTGTGAAAATAATGATCTGAAGTTAGCCTATACTAGATATTTCCTTAAAGCTCATGGAAGTTAATTCATTTAGGCTCTAAAATGATTTAGTGGGTTTTTAGAGCGACCTTTAAGAAGATTTTTAAATTTTTCTATGAGCCTAATTGGTAAAATTCAACTGATCTTTTGAGACTGCCTTTACTATTAAGCAGATATGAGTGACTCTGTTGCTTTCCTGTGGACTGATGTGTAGGGAGAGGAAGTTTAGTTCCTGTGGTTTTTACACAGCTTGTGGAGTGAGATGCAGTATTTTTATTTCCCCTTTTCTCTTTAGCCTGTTTCCCCCATGATGCCAAGTATATGGAGTTATTGTGCATATTGATTGAGATAATCCATGCAGAGTGACTGGTAGATAGTGAGTTAAGGTCACTTCCCCTACTTTTTCTCTCCTTCATTTTCTTCCTTCTTCTCATTTTCTTTTTGCTTCATAACTTATGCCAACTGTTACTTATATTGATGTATGATGACATTAGGGGCTTCCCTGATAGCTCAGTTGGTAAAGAGTCTGTCTGTAATGCAGGAGACCTGGGTTTGATCCCTGAGTTGGGAATATCCCTGGAGAAGGAAATGGCAACCCAATCCATTATTCCTGTTGGGAAATCCCATGGACAGAGGAGCCTGGTGGGCTACAGTCCATGAGGTCGCAAAAGCTGGATATGACTTAGCAACTAAACCACCATGATGACATTAATCCATAGAGCTCTTGTGTTCCTTTCCTGTATTCTGTATAAAGTTATAAAGTTGGTGGGCTTCCATGCATCTGTCAACCTGTTCAGTGCTCTGTGGAGAAGTACTAAGGGCCGATTCCAGAGACCTAAAATTTTGAACACAAGGCAATAGATATTCCACATTTCTTTCTCAGCTATCATTGAGTAATTATTTGGGCAGCAGTTTTATTTTGTAAATGTGGAGTTTATGCCATTTTCCCCCTTCATTCTAAGGAATAAAAGGACTTCCAATGGAAAGATTAATTCATTTGTTATGTGAATGATTTCACTTATTTTGCAGTCTATTCCACAAGAACCTAGAGACGTGTTCTGTTAAGGCCTAGTGAATGAAGGCTTGTTATTTCTATCAAGACAGTAACAAATAACATCATCAGACTGCAATAGATAGGAAATCACCTATGGTTAATAAGCATCTCTATAGAAAAGAGGCACTAATCTTGGCTTGAGAGGAGAAATAACTGGCTAGCAATCAGGTAAACTTTTAGATAGTATCATAAAGGAATTGACACTCTGAACTAAGCTGAGAAAATTCTAAAGCTCTCAGTGCTTTGCTGTGGCATCCTAACTCAGACCGTAGTTCAGGATTCCCAAACTCTCCTGCCTTTCTAGTTACTGATTCTTATCTTCTGTGATCCAGGTGTTAAGTGAATGCTCTGATAAATCACTTTTGTTCATGTGAATTTTCTTTGTAATATATTTCAAGGATCATTTGCTTTTATAGTTAGCTCACTATAATTTGATCACTAATGACAACATTGCTGGGAATTTGGCACTTTAAGTATCTTATAGTTACATATGGGCATAAATACGTATTGATTCATTAGAGTGACATAGTAGGATAGGTCACTTCTGTTTATCACCCTAGTTCTTATGAGCACTCATGAATTGATTTGAAACATATTTATTGAGACTTATGATTTGGCTAGTTCTGCTGTAGATGCTGATAAAAAAGAGTGAACAGATAAGTAACCCATCTCTATGATGTATGTAATTAGTATTTCCAGTGAGTCTAATCCCTTCATATTTCATTCTTCTGATACTAAAAAACATTCAGTTCAGTCATTCAGTCATGTCCGATTCTTTGTGACCCCATGGACTGCAGCACACCAGGTCTCCCTGTCCATCACCAACTCCCAGAGTTTACTCAAACTCATGTCCATTAATTAAAAACACTAGAAATAACTATTTTCTTTTTGGAGATATTCAAATTAATTCATTGCTATCTCTGATGTTTATTTAAATAGATAAGTCTGATATTTTGCAGAAACTAAGGAACTAGTATTTTGAATGAAGAAAAAAAAAAACTGATACTACCAAAGAAGAACATACTTACTCTAGTGGAAGGTAACCATGGCTTTAGTTGACTGTGTAATCTTCATTGTCCCCAAGATGAAACTGAAATTATAAGTGGTCTTAAATACATGCACAAATGCCCCTCTCATGAGGACATACACATTCACCGTTTTTGCAGTGGATAGTACTCTCTGAGTTGTCAACAAACTCTCATTAAGGATTCTATTCCACTTTAAATCTAGGAAACAATTTTTATGTCTCAAAGCTGAAATAAGTCATTTATTTTTAATGTCTGAGAAATACATTTGTAGATTTGGAAAATATAATTTCTGATATCTCTTGGCAAAGATAGTTTTTTAAACAGTGAAGTAAGATGAATGTTTTATTATCTTAGAGTCTTATGGATGTTCAGGTTTCCTCTCTGTGGATAAATAAAGTGTGACTAAATCTCAAAAGTGACTAATGAGTCTAATATGCACTGAATTTTGGCAAAATATGTAACAGAGGCAGCAGTGGGAATTGGGTCCTTGGAGACAATAAGATGCACCAATTTTATTAGATACATTCTAAGTGTAAAACAATAATGTTTTGATGGAAAGATATTTCTGGATACTCTTCAACTCATATAATAAAGCATTAAGAAAACACACCAAAGTTGCTTTCTGTCTATGTTTTCATGGGAAAATATTTACATATGTATATTTTATATATATGATAAGCTGTATACATAAAGTCATTTCTAATCAATATCTGTAATTATTTCCATGGTAAGACACATATTTGCATCACAGTTTTTCTGTATCATACTCTTTTAATGGATAAACCATTATTTAATATAGCTTCTGATATTTAATTACTATAAATATATTAAAAATTTTATATAAGCATCCTTATTTCCTTAGCTTAATATTATCAGAAGAGGAATTCCTGAGGCCTACATTTTAGAATTCTGAAGTGTATTGTTACATTTTGCTTCCAGTGTAATACAACTTGTTTATCATGAAAGCATTTGGGTCTTTCTTTGGTACTGCTGGGATTATGGGATCTGATGAATTTCACCCTTATTTCTTATTTGAGTTCTGAGTCAACTAAAGAGAGAAAGTAAGCAAGTAAATGAAGATTAAAATATTAGTTTTATTCTGTAAGTATTGAAAAGATGGCTTTGAATATCCCAGTAAGAAAATCTCAAGTTAGTGAGTTTTCTATTTCCCTAGATAGACAGTACTAGAAATCTAATTCCATCCTACTACTTGGGACAAACCATTTAAATGACTTTGAAGAGTCTGAAATATGTCTGTAGAAAAGGCAATGTAAAGAGGAAATGGAATAGGATGGATGTAATATATCACGTTGTTCAGTCACTAATTCATGTCTGCCATTTTGCGCCCCCATGGACTGCAGCGTGCCAAGTTTCCATGTCCTTCACTATCTCCTGAAGTTTGTTCAAACTCAGGTCCGTTGAGTCTGTGATGCCATCCAGCCATCTTGTCCTTTGTTGTCCCCTTCTCCTGCCTTCAATCTTTCCCAGAATCAGAGTATATTATGTGCTGTACTTAATTGCTCAGTCATGTCAGACTCTTTGCGACCTGAAGGACTGTAGACCACCATGCTCCTCGGTCCAAGGGGATTCTCCAGTCAATAATACTGGAGTGAGTTGCCATGCCCTCCTCCACGGAGGATATATCATATTCTTGTTCAAAATCCACCCATCTCAGGCAGAATAGGTAGAAGTCCAGAAATTGCACAAATAAATGATTGGAAGAAATGTCCAAATCTTAGCAATAAATAGGAAAGTGTCTGCCTTTCTTTACAATCTAATTGTAAATATATTCATCTAAAATAATTTAATTATCAGGAAAACGAAATTACTTTCTCCTTCAAGTTCAGACACTGTAAAGTGATACATAAACTGGCACGAATTAACATTTAAATAGTTAAATAGCTATTTAAATAAATAGCTATTTAAATAACATTAAATACTTATGGCACTGTTTAATATTAATTAAATTCCGTTCAGTTTCTAATAGATACTGAATAGCAGTCTTTTCGGAGAAAGCAATGGCACCCTACTCCAGTACTCTTGCTTGGAAAATCCCATGGACGGAGGAGCCTGGTGCTGCAGTCCCTGGGGTCACTGCGAGTCAGACACGACTGAGCGGCTTCACTTTCACTTTTCACTTTCATCATTGGAAAAGGAAATGGCAACCCACTCCAGTGTTCTTGCCTGGAGAATCCCAGGGACGGGGGAGCCTGGTGGGCTGCCCTCTATGGGGTCGCACAGAATCGGACAGGACTGAAGTGACTTAGCAGCAGCAGCAGCAGCAGTCTTTTGATTATATGCTGTTCCTTGATTTCTCCTCTGAAACGGCAGTCATATGATTGCTTAAATTATTTTAAATTAGTAAAATAAAATACTATACATGTGTTCATTGAATAATTGTATGACTCATGTATTTTCTAACTTCTGAAAATTATTATATAATAGGAAAAACCTCCACTTAGGGAGAATATGGAGAGTAGAGACCATATATTTCTTCCTAATATTTACCACATTTCCAGTAACTATTTTTCTTAATCAAATTGGCTTCATTTAAGCCAATGGTTAACAAATCATATGATTATACCCCTCAAGAGAGAAGATCAGTTCTCTTTAAGACTAAACAACTTCCACCTTTACCATTTTATTTTCGCATCATCAGTTCCTTTGAATATTTTTCTGGGTCTATGGTGGACATATTAGAATTTACTCCCAATATGGGTACTAAATAAATTGCCAAGGCCACTCTAAACCCATCAATTAAAATTTGTGTCCTAATATTTTTCCAGTGCCTAGTATTTAGATATTATATCTAATACACATCACCT